>NC_049215.1:32430319-32452819 GCF_013347855.1 Anguilla anguilla | reverse complement strand
GAGAGCTCAAACAGTCTCGGCTCCAAATTGCTGATGTTCCAGCCATTGGGTAGATCTTTAAAAAAAAAACTAAAACAAGGACTTTATGAGACCGCAAAAAGGATCTGGCGATAAAACGCAACATCAATCAGTCATTCGGAGCGTTTAAAAATGAAAACTTTTCTTTGTGAGTTTCACACTTTATGAAATGCGATGCCCCATGTTACCCAAACAAATTTAAAACAACAGAATAAACACCACTATTAGAGACACGTCAAAAGCTCTTAGCATCCAGAAATCATCTCATTAAGACCAATTAAGGTTGTATTAAACCCACTTTATAAAAACACGAAGAGAACTTTGACTTAGTTTTCATGAGACAATCGAGATCAAAAGTGGTTCACATCTTCAATACGAGATTTAATATTTAATCTAACTAACAGGGATATAAACTTTTAAAAACTCAGTTTATGAAAACTTTACTCCTTAAAAAAAAGCACCTTCCCGCAGGGGTAAATCAAAACTGTGTCTTAATACCCCAGGAAGAAACGCTTCCACGACATTCCCACAACACAGAAATCAATTCTCGTTCTGCATGGCCCATCCATATATTTCAGACTAAATCCACAGAGGAAAGACTACAGAATATTAAAGTCCTGTATCATTAGTTTGTTCACAAAAAAAAAAAACCTTAATAATCCTGGCCTCCGTCTCTGCACTACCGGAGAAAACGTCGTACTTGCGAGGGGAGAAAAAGAAATTGGTTGCGCGAGAGGTCTCTAGCCTTCGCAGTTTTATTGCAATTTGCAAGCAATGCATTTTAGCGAAACGCGTTTTGACAAGATATTGCGACCCGCGAGTGAAAAATCTCACGAAACGAGTCCCTGGACGGTTGGGCGCCGTTTTTAGCCGGACGCATTTCAGTCCTGCGTGGACCGGTTCGGCACGTACTCCATCAGCATCAGCGAGGTAGGGAAAATGAACAGAGTCACACACATCTCACAGGCTCTACACCTGTCTGCAAAGCTCACGCTCTTCCTGCACAGGAGGAACTGTCAAAACCAGGTAATGTGGGATTCTATGTCTCACATCAGGCTGAAATTATTCAGACATTTGTAATGTTCTCTAATCCAGTGTGTAACTGGTTTAATTAGCTTTTCGCATGTTTAGAGCTGAATATTAGACTAATGTAGCTCAGTGGTGCCACACCAGTGGTTCCACCGTGTAACCTCTGCCTTACAGGTCCAGCTCACTAACCACTGTTAGTGACGACTCCACCTCCCAGCCCTGACTCCGCCTCACTGCCCTGACTACACCTCCCTGCCTTGACTCCACCTCACTGCCCTGACTCCGCCTCGCTTCCCTGACTCCACCTCCCTGCCTTGACTCCACCCTCCTGTCCTGACTCCACCTCCCTGCCCTGACTCCGCCTTGCACTCAGGTAGTGCTCATTGCTGTGCGCCATCCCAAGGCCCAAACTGGTCACCACGGCAGAACGTTAACCGGAGCTGGGACTGGCCTTCTTCAATTAAACTCTGCAAACTTTTTCCATGGCAACAATAAAATGGCATCATCCCCAAAATGACAACCCTTTCCCCTGGCAGTCAGTCACAGGAGCTCGTCCAATCGCTCACTCCGTGCCATCAGAGTCCCACCCCTCTGCAGGGAAACTGCATTTACAGGCAGATATTTACAGTCTGAACCTGCAGGGAAAGCACAAGCCTTTTATGTGGCAATTCCACTGATACTCCATTAGATTCCACCTGAACTTGGATCAGTGCATTAGACCGTCTGCTCAATTAGATACATATTTTTACACTGAATAACACACATTATTAAAATAATGGAGCATAATTGTGCTTTTATCATTCATTGTATTATTCGCTGTGATTCACGGGTTTTCCCATTGTGACTCAGTCTGATGAGAGAAAAGCGCATTGCAGAGTTGATTGTTATACCCTGAGGAAATTGTGAAAGGGGAGCGGGGGGGGGGGGGGGGGTGGGGAGAGATCTCTCTGAAGGCCCGAGCCTGTCATCGCTCGCGCTCGAGTGTTTGGGAAGACCGCGCGGAGAGGGACTCTCCCCCCCCAACACTCCCTCACCCCCACCCCCACCCCCAGCGCCCCCCCCCCCCCCTAGAGGAGCAGCGATGAGCACGTGCGCTGGGAAGGGAGGGGGGTGAAATCATTTAAGGCCTCCTCTCCCGCTTCTTTAAAGGTGTTATCCCGCGAATCCCGCGCGTGGGAGGGAGGCGGGGGGGGGGGGGGCAGCGTTCCTCATTCCCCCGCGCAAACCCGAGCTCCCGCTCCCAGGGATGAGCTAATGGAACGCCGGCTCCCATTCCGCCGCAGAATGATGCATTGTGGGATATGCCTTGGCGACTGCCTGTGGGGGCCACAGAGAGAAGACGAACAGCGGGAAGCCAGAAGTCTTCATTACCCGCCATCGTACTGTACTGGAATACTCATACTGTACTGTACTGCATGGAGCTGCACAGGAATACGTATACTGTGCCGTACAGTACTGTACACTGATACTGTGGTGTGGATTTTATGAGAAACTGTTCTCAGTTTCAGGCCACAAAACGTTTCTGAAAATACGGCCCCTTACTGTCCTCGCCCCCCCCTACCCCCTCCCCCCCCAGGCCTGAATCCCAGTGCTGCCTTAATAGCCAGTAATAGAATCAGGTTCAGTGACAGGCACTTAATGAACTGGTAGTTCAGAATAGAAGTTACGTGCCTGTCTGTCTTCCACCAACTATGCCAACGTAAAAACGTTCCTGAATATCTGAAGATCTCTCACTGTCCCTCCCACATGCACCCTGCTCCCTGCAAATAACCTGCTCGGGACGTCCTGCGGGGGACGTCCTGCTGAGGATGTCCGGAGCCCTAATGAGTGCACGGCTGAGCACTGCTGCCATGACGATCGCAGCATCCTGCAGTTGCCACGGAAATCAGCGGAGACCGTCGGGGCAGAGGGGGCGGAGGAGTCGGAGAAGCGCGGCGTGGGGTACCAAAGAGCCCGCGGCACTTTTTTTTGTTTTTTTTAGAGATCTCAGTTTCGCTCATGCACAAAGCCTATCATTTGCATTCTTATTACGAGACAGAAGAAGAGACGGCCAATGGGAGGGCCCGTTCTAGGGGGACGGTGTCCGTTATGCTCTCTGCACTGAGCGCTCAGCAGCACCAGCTCGGCTCTGCTCACCTGCTCATTAGGGAGCGTCTACATTTTCCCTCTCCCGGGCGGAGAGGAACAGCAGAGCCGGGGAATCTCCCGTCTCCCTCTCTCTCCACTCAACACCGAAAACTGAACGCTGGAGCTATTGTGCCACGTTAATCACCTCCCCTGGGGGGGAGAGGAGATGGCTGTGTTTGTGTTTCCTGCTAGACGCACGGACAAACAGCGCTTCCCAGCAGTGCCACTCCAGCAGTTTAAGGGAAAGAAGAGAGAAACAGGAAGCTCTCTCCCAGTAATGCCTATCTGCCTAAACTGGCCCCTCAGTGAGAACAGTGGCCCCTGTAGGCCCCCAGTGAGCTGCCATGCTGGGGTTCACATGCATTCATCTGCACATGTAATACACTGGATATAAATGTGTAATACACATGATATAAACATGTAATACACAGGATATAAACATGTAATAGACAGGATATAAATGTGCAATACACAGGATATAAATAGGTAATACACGGGATAAAAATAGGTAATACAATCATAAAATGTTATAATATAATCACATTTTTGGCGCACTTGGATGTGTACAATGAAGTTTTTGAGACCAGCTTAGATCATCAAGGCCTTTGAGCCTTTCAGACAAGCACAGCAACAAACGTTTCACGCAAAACAACATTGTTCTCTCTCACACACACACACCTTTCTCAGTCTCTCCCCAGAGATATAGCCACCTCTGCTGGTACACAATTGGAACTCAGGTACACTCTTGGAACTCTCCCCCCCCCCCCCCCCCCATAAGAACCGCGCCATCCGCAGCCTCAGCACTGGTGATTAATGTGCAGCTCACCATCACTCAACATCACCAGCCGGGGGGAGGGCTAGGAAGAGTTTGTCTCCTCTATGACTGATGGGTGTCATTCCCATTGGCTTTCCCAGTGACTGCATTTGCATTTTTGTGCATTTGCATCATGACCTGATGACCGGGAGAAACCTGACTGGTTTCTGCATTAAAGACGCAGTGAGTGTTAATCTAGTAAGCTGCTTCAATGACAACATTTAAGATTACTTGCAATGTATTCAGTGATAGGAAGCGTTTATCCATTTCTTTTTCTCCCAAATAGATATCTCTCTCCCCATTTTATGGAAAGCACACACACACACGCATGCATGCACACACGCACGCACGCACGCACGCACACACACACACACAGACACACAGGCACACACGCCCTATACCATAACCTCTCACCCACAGTACTGATAGGAGCGGATGGCGCAGCAGACAGCATCAGGCAGTCAGATTTAACCCCTTCTGACAGGACCAGGTTTCTGTTGTCACTTCCTGTAAGACGGAGAGGAGAAGCGGCCGCTCTGCCCTGCTGTCAGGGCTGAGGACAGCCTCCGTATGGCAGGGAGCTCCGGCACGGAGAGAGCCCGGAGACACGGAGAACATCGCCGCCCCGAGATCACATCTGCCCCCGTTTCACAATCACTACAACTGCATGAGGCCACGCCCCCGAGATCACAACCGCTCCTGTTTCACAATCACTACAACCGCATGAGGCCCCGCCCCCAAGATCACATCTGCTCCTCCCTTTTCACAATCACTACAACCACATGAAGCCACGCCCCCGAGATCACAACCGCTCCCGTTTCACAATCACTACAACCGCATGAGGCCACGCCCCCGAGATCACAACCGCTCCTGTTTCACAATCAGTACAACCCCCGAGATCACAACCGCTCCTGTTTCACAATCAGTACAACCCCCGAGATCACAACCGCTCCTGTTTCACAATCAGTACAACCCCTGAGATCACAACCGCTCCTGTTTCACAATCAGTACAACCCCCGAGATCACAACTGCTCCCTTTTCACAATCACTGCAACCGCATTAAGCCACGCCCCCGAGATCACAACCGCTCCCGTTTCACAATCACTACAACCGCATGAGGCCACGCCCCCCGAGATCACAACCGCTCCTGTTTCACAATCACTACAACCGCATGAGGCCCCGCCCCCAAGATCACAACCGCTCCTGTTTCACAATCACTACAACCGCATTAAGCCACGCCCCCAAGATCACATCTGCCCCCATTTCACAATCACTACAACCGCATTAGGCACCACCCCCTAGATCACATCTGCTCATCCCTTTTCACAATCACTACAACCGCATTAGGGTTCATTTGCCGGGACCCCAACACACACTGCCACTTCGAATATTACCCTGCAACACTGAAGATACGGGTGTTACGTCACTCAAAATCAATGACACCCTCCCGTCAGGACGAGCACTCACAGTAGCACACGTGTGCAAAACAAATGCACATGGCATCTTACAGAGGGAAATTGCTTCTCAAATGGCCACATAACAGGCACACCCCCACCACACGCCCCACGCCCCCCCCTTCACCCTCACCGCTCAGGGGTTTATATGCATGTTGAGCATGCATGCGTAAATGTGGGTATAAATCCATGGGCGTGCATGCGTCTATCATAAAGCTCTAAAGGGCGGGCTGCAGGGCGGTAATGAACCCCAGGGGTCAGACAGCATTCACACAAACATTGATCACCCCCCCAACACACCAATCAATCCTGTTAGTGTTACTGCTTCCTTTAAAAAAAAGCCATTTGTCCAGAGCCTAGGGACTGTCAGCCAAGCGGAGGATGTTTAACAGTTTAAACGTTCGCTTGTCCAAAGGCCTACAGATCAGTGAGTCTAGCAGTGTGATCTCCTCACAAGTGAGTAAAGCGGAGTAGGACGGAGTGTGGCGCAGTGGGTAAGGAACTGCGCTTGTAACCGAAAGGTCGCAGGTTCGATTCCTGGGTAAGGACACTGCCGTTGTACCCTTGAACAAGGTACTTAACCTGCATTGCTTCAGTATATATCCAGCTGTATAAATGGATACAATGTAAAGTGCTATGTAAAAAAGTTGTGTAAGTCGCTCTGGATAAGAGCGTCTGCTAAATGCCTGTAATGTAATGTAAAGCTAGAAGGTGTTACAGTGTAGCATGGGTAAAGCTAGCATATTACATACGAGCGACGCTAGCAGTGTAACATTCTCACAGGAAAGCAAAGCTAACCGTGTGATATCCTCACAGGTGTGTAAAGCTAGCAGAAGCTAGCATGGTGAATATTTCACATGTGCTTTTCATGTTTACTTAAGGCTGCCCAACCATCTGCATGTAACATGCTTTGAAATGGTGCAGTTCCTGCCTCTCAGTATGTCGGATGTTCTTGGCACACAAATAATTAAGGTTTCCTCCATTGCACAGGGAAGCCACTCTTGCATGAGTATGTTGCTTGGATAGGGCTGGGCAAACTATTGACAAATTAGTTCAAATCAAATTTGAAAAGTCAATTAAAAACAATTTATTTTGAGTGAGCCTGTAGGCAATTGATGTTTCTTTGGGGACACAGACTAACCTTTTTTTTAACAATTTGTCCATTTTCAATTAAGCCGAAGCTTTTCTGCTTTCAAGCTAGCTACACTATGCGTAGACACAGCTAACACAATGCTGGAGACTTTTTTTCACAGCCATCAATCAGCTTGAACTGACATTTGTGGTGGTTTTATTTGTCACCTACTTGTACTAGAATTTCCATTGTATGAATCTTCTGCAATGCTTCTCTGTGGCATGGCCATAATGCTGACAATAAGACTGCTCTACCTTTTAATACACTATCAGTGTGAAATGTACCCTATCAGCACAGGATATTCTCTAACAGTGCAGAATATAGGCCTAATCTATCAGTGTGAAATGTGCTGTATCAGTGTAATATACTATATCAGTGTAGAATGTACTACATCAGAGTTAAATGTACTCTATCAGCGCATAATATAGTCTATCAGTGTGACACGCACTCTATCAGAGTTAAATGTGCTCTATCAGTGTAGAATGTAATGTGTGTGTAAGATGTGGTCTTTCAGTGTTAAATGTACTCTATCAGATTTAAATGCACTCTATCAGAGTTAAATGTACTCTATTAGATTTAAATGCACTCTATCAGAGTTAAATGTACTCTATCAGTGTGACAAGGACTCTATCAGAGTTAAATACACTCATTCAGAGTTAAATGAACTCTATCAGAGTTAAATGTGCTCTATCAGAGTAGAATGTAATGTTTGTGCAAGATGTGGTCTTTCAGTGTTAAATGTACTCTATCAGATTTAGATGCACTCTATCAGAGTTAAATGTACTCTATCAGTGTGACATGCACTATATCAGAGATAAATGTACTCTATCAGTGTGACATGCACTATATCAGAGATAAATGCACACTATCAGTGTGAAAAGGATTCTATCAGAGTTAAATGCGCTCATTCAGAGTTAAATGCACTCTATCAGAGTTAAATGTGCTCTATCAGAGTAGAATGTAATGTGTGTGTAAGATGTGGTCTTTCAGTGTTAAATGTACTCTTTCAGTGTTAAATGTACTCTATCAGAGTTAAATGCGCTCATTCAGAGTTAAATGTACTCTATCAGTGTGACATGCACTATATCAGAGATAAATGCACACTATCAGTGTGACAAGGACTCTATCAGAGTTAAATACACTCATTCAGAGTTAAATTCACTCTATCAGTGTTAAACCAGCAGAGGTGGGCTTTAGTGCTTTATTATTCTGGCTCTTCATTCTGCGGGCGTGCCAGGCGTCAGCTAACAGACTAAATTTACCCGGCGACACCTCGACCCTTCCAGCAGGGAGAGCCGACAGCAGAAAATTTCCCCCGAGCGATATTTTCATCAGCAAACTGTCTGTCTGACCTTCTGCGGCTTTTCAAACTATTTTACTGGCGTAAACACGGATAATGCCGCTCCCCCAATCTCTCAGGCCATCAAAACACACGCCGGAGCGTGGTTTTCGGCCAGGGAGCCGGTGCTGCCGGTGCGCCCCCCTCCCCCCCCCGTCCCCGTCCCCCCCGGCGGGGGCCACCTCAGGACGTGTTCCCCCCGTCACCCGACGCCAGCGACACGTACCCAGACGAGCCCCCCCCCGATCAGGAGGCGACGGGCGGCTCCTCCGCCGACAGGAGGCACGGGATGGGGAACGGGAGTGGGGTGGGGGGGGTGTGTGGGGGGGGGCGGCGGCGACTGACGCTCTGGCGAGAGAGCAGACAGCTGCGCAGAGCATATGGAGCCGCCATGGCAGAGAGAGCGGCGAGGTCCACGCGCCGGGACCCCAATCACCGTGATTGATGCTGTGCACGCCAGCGAGACACCCGGCATGAGGGGGGGGGGCGAGGGGGGCGGGGGGGGGGGAGGATCTCCGCTCCCCCCCGCCGTCTCCGTAGATACAGCCCCTGCGTCCCTGTCCGCGCGTACTACGCACATTATAAATGGAGTGGATTCATCTACTGCCTATGCTCCAGGGGAAATTGACCATTTCCAGCGGAGAGCTTCTCTCTCAACCTCTACAAACCCACCAAGGCCGGGGACTGGCGAGGGGGGGAAGAATGGGGGGGAGGGGGGGGGGGGACTTCATCGCTCATCCTGAACACACTGCATAGGGAAGAGAGGAGAGAGAGAGAGAGAGAGAGAGAGAGACTTCCTGTCTGCCCCATCAGCGGGTTTTTAAAACTCTGGGGACCCCAGTGTGTACCGGTTTTAGTCCCCGCCATAATTACAACCTCTGAAGAGTAGCCGTTAATTGTTCTTAATTAGACGCTTTCGTCGAACGATGATTTACCCACTTAAGGCCACATTTGTGTCAGAAATAGCAGAAAATATGTCAGGAAGAATAAACGTTCCATATTCACTCCCCAGGACGTTTAATCAGACAGATCGACTAATGCCTTCATTTCCTGTAACGCGCTGTACGGACAACGATTCATTTAGAACGAGGTTATTCATAATTAATTCAATTTTCGACTGACAGGTGAAATCGGTGGGACCCTAATTGCTGAAAGCGTGGCCACCTGGTCACAGAAACGACATTATTTGTGAAAAATGAAGATTTCAGCGGCAGAACAAATGGGCCTAATCTGCACTGTCTGAGAATAAGTGAAGGTACAAGATTACGAATGATTTGAAACACATGTTTTCCATGACCTTTACTGTAAGTGAACAGGAGATTGGCTGTTACAAGCCACTGTGCTGCATCAGTATTAACATGGAGAAGGCAAGGAACTTTGACATCATGACTCAAAATGGCATATTTTAAATATGAATAACATTAAATAGGCAATTCACCTCCCAGAGTCCTTAGATCTTTAGTTATTTTTAGTTCTTCTAATGCTGAACATTTCTGTACATATTGCTAAAACAAACACTTAAGATATTAACAGTCCAAGACTCCCAATTAGATTTACAATGACCCAAAACAAATACCCCATTGACGGCATCTAAAAGTAAATCTTACCTAAAATATTTTAATTCACTTTTAGGCAGTTAAACAAAACTATTTTGACAAATTTGCTGTCCTATATAATATAACGCACAGTTATGCATTTAGTTATGCTATTTTTAAAAAATGATTATGATTTATGACCGTATTTGTTTTGGTATTGTAGATAACAGCAAGCAGCCTACAGAAATGAAATACTAAAGCAGTGCACTTTTCCAAAAGGCTTGTCAGTTTCGGCTCTGCCCGTGTCCCACCTCCGTATTAAAGAACAGGTGTAACACTGTGCCACTAAAATGTTCATTTCACGATTTTCATAGCTGAGAAGCGGCATCGCCTCCGCTTTTAATCTCAGTATCATTGCCTGTACGGTCCCTTGCTGGCAGTCCTTCCCCATTCAAGGCGTAGCACGGCAAAATAACTTGGAAAAAGGAGCAGCAGCAAGGTTATTACCTGGTTTAAAATATTTCGAGATGATGATATTGAGGCATATTATTAATTTGGGATTCAATTCCCTCGAGGGACCGTCTAAAAATGCCTAATAAAATTCTAAAGCGTGGAATACTGCACCCAGAGGGACACTTACTGTAGATGCGGTGGCGCCCGGATCCAATTAAGAGTTTAATAAATATTTAATAAATATTTGGGCTTCTGGGGTCTTAGAAGTGCGTTTTTATTATCGCGGTTCGTTGTTCTCGGACGCGCCGTGCCCGGGCAGATGGGCCCTCTCCCTCCAGCCTTCGTCTGATCGCGGGAACTCTGATCAATCCCCGAGAACCAATTATCACCCTCAGCACAAATAGAGGGTGAGAAATGACTGTACGTTCCTTGGGTTTTAGTGCACATAATCGCCCTGCTTCGACAGCTGTAGGAAATTTATTTGCCTATCCTCAAAAATTCTCTCTCAGTCAAAGGGGGGGGCCGGGGGGGGGGGGGAGAAGGAAGAAACTGTCCACTTCTTACATTGGCAAGCAGACAATGAGAGATTCACAACAACCAAACGCATAGAAAACAAAAATGGATTTCACGCAGTCACGTACGTTCTCACACGCCGTGTACAGCACCCTTGATAGATATGAACAAAGAAGGCTCTGTAAAATAAGGCTAGTCAATGCCAATGCTAGTCGATGTTTATATTTGGCCAGTACGTGTGTTCGGCTGGGCCAAACAACGTCATTAAAATTCAATCTTTCACTGAGCTGGGGGAGGGCCTCCATTTTACAGGTATAAATGGGTCATAAAAATATACATACAAGTTCATAAACAAAGGAAAAACTTTAACAAGAGGGGAGTATGAGAAAACAAGGACATTAAAGATCAAACGGCACGTTCGAAGCCCACGCTCCCCACTGAGCGGTTAAAGAAAAATCCCAGCTCTCCTGTAACTGCCAGAATAATGCATGTATTTCAACACATAACACTGTCATTGGCAGAGTGTTATACAGTGTGTGTCTGTGTGTGTGCGTGTGTGTGTGTGCGCGTGTGTGTGAAAGAGAGAGTGTGTGTGTGTGTGTGTGTGTATGTGTGAGAGAGAGAGTGTGTGTGTGTGTGTGCGTGTGAGAGAGAGAGAGAGAGTGAGTGTGTGTGTGTGCGTGTGAGAGAGAGAGAGAGAGTGAGTGTGTGTGTGAGAGAGAGTGAGTGTGTGTGTTGCCTGTGATACAGAGACAGTTTCAGGTGCAGGGTCACAGTCTTTGGACTGTCCCTCTCCAAGGACTCTCCAGTGAGGCAGCAGAAGTAACCAGCCAAAAATTTCCCATGATGCTTTGCTACCGCTATCACGAGTGTCAAGGTTATCTTTCATCAAAAAAGACCGTCCATGTACACACGGGTTCTGAGAGGAAAGCAAAAGGGCCACTCCACACTTTATGAAAGAAGTCCAGCGTCTCTCCTGCGGTTGAGGACCACCTGAACGCGATGAAAAAGTCACCAAAACCAACACCCAGGACAGTCAATAGTGCGGCCAAGCTAATATTTGCTCTCTTCGCTGTAACAGTACTGATCAATGGCAACATATATTCGGTGTGTACAGTGAAATCCATCCAGGTTGAAAGGGCAGCATTGGGTCCACAAAGAATATATTTACCAAAATCTACAAATATCTTTCTGGGATAAATATTAAAGGAAAAGTAAACTCCACTGTGACTGATGGAGGAACCCTGGGGCAGGAGTTTGAAATATTTCAACGCTTCAGATGCTAGTAAACTTTCAAACACTAAGGCAGGTCCTGGAAAACTTTCAATGATGTAAATTATCCAAAAGAGGGGGGGAGATTTTTGTGTGGAATCCAAGCAAAGAATTTGAGGAACATTTTGGGGGATAAAATAACAATTATTAGGACATTGTTGTACTGGAAGAGTGATATAGAAAACACAATTTTTCTATACATAATTTTATGTGCACTCAGATTCAGACTCATTTCCATAAGTAAAGGTCTTTAAAAGCGTATGTCCCCTATGCAATGATTTATATTTAGTCGACAGTAAAATAAAAGGAGGGACTGATGCAGAAGGCTAGTTTGCCAAGTCCTCCGCTTCCATATTTGTACGTGTGAAGACCGCACATATGCACACAGCAGGGGGTGAAGTCGAACCCAGAGCTACCTGGGAAATGAAAGGGAACGTTGCAAAGGCATGGCTCCAGAGAAAACTGGCATATATGTTAAAGATGACACACGGTACCGTGTGCATCTTTCATCGCTGTGACACGCACTATGTGCATCTTCCATTGCTGTGACACGTCTGTACTTTGACATTTAAAGGAAAAAGTAATACCGAGAGACAGCAAATCTCCTTGCAGTTCCTACGGGAACTCATTCTGTGGCTTTACAGTTCCTCCAGAAAGTCATTCTGTAGGTGTACAGTTCCTATGGAAACTCATACTAGGGGTTTACAGTTCCTATGGAAACTCATACTGGGGGTTTATAGTTCCTAAGGAAACTCATTCTGTAGGTGTACAGTTCCTATGGAACTAATTATGTGGGTTTACAGTTCCTATGGAAGCTCATGTTATGGGTTTACAGTTCCTATGGAAACTCATTCTGTGGGTTTACAGTTCCTATGGAAGCTCATGTTATGGGTTTACAGTTCCTATGGAAACTCATTCAGTGGGTTTACAGTTCCTATGGAAACTCATTCTGTGGGTTTACAGTTCCTATGGAAACTCATTCTGTGGGTTTACAGTTCCTATGGAAACTCATTCTGTGGGTTTACAGTTCCTATGGAAACTCATTCTGTTGGTTCTTGGTTTGATTTGGGACTGTTCCCTAGTTCCCTAGCCATAATAAAGTGTGATTCATTACACAATTCATCATCTGCAACTAAACAGTTTGCCTAAGATTCATTTATAGATTAAAGAATAGTATATTTAAAAATGTGTGTGTATGTCTGTGTGTGTGAGAGAGAGAGAGAAAGAGAGAGAGAGAGAGAGAGAGAGAGAGAGTATGTTTGCCGAACTCCGCAATTCCTGAACTCCAAACCTGAACTCTCACAGATGAAAACAGTCAGGAAGAGATACAGCGCTTCTTAGTGCCGACCGCGGAGAGCAGCCCATTTACCAGACCCACTGAGCATTCTGCCGGGACATCGTTCATCAGCCCCAAATATACGTGTGCCGTTTGAAGGCAGAGGGAACCAGCACACAGCGTGTTCCAGGCTCCTTTCCCCATTAATTTCTCTCCTCGCAATCTTAATGAGGCTTGGACAAATATTCGTTCTGCTAAGCACTTTCTAATCAAGTATAAAATATGATAATCTAATGATGAAAGGCCCTGAATTATCTCCACTCTTTTATAAATTGTAGGTCATTTTTTCCCAGAGAGAATATATAACCTTCCTCTGAGATGTGAACAAAAAATGGGTCTTTTTGAATTTTATTTTCCCCGTTTATTATTAGATGCTCCTGCTATTTCTGACTGCTACCTCCGCGGAAGAAGCGGTAAGTGTTTCAGCTCCAGCGAATAGACGGGCACACGTCTCGAGTCTTTGATCTTGCGAAACAGATAAAAAAAGAACGAAATGTGCCTTTGTGCCAGCATGAATAACCAAGGAACCTGAAGAATCAAATCAAACAAAAAATTTTTAGCACCTTAAATTAAAAATAGATTATCAATTATTAGATTACTTCAAGCTTTGATGTCATTTATTGACAATGATTTTAAAAAGTTGTGCCGCTTTGAAAGTTGCAAGGCCCACTTAGAGCACTCCAAGCTGTTTTACTTCGAGTAAACAGCCTTCAATTTCAAGCAGATATTTCCATAAGCTGTCCATCAATATTCCTTTGCAACCAACTAGATTAAGAAGTAGCCGTGCCAAGATGCCGTTTAAAATAGTGCTACTTCAGCTTCCAGTGTCTGTAGTTTAAATACCTTTCCTGCATAAAATGCCCCCATTTTCCCGCGCTGGTCACACGCATCTATATATCTACATGCCAGGCACACGTCAGTTAATTAAGCTCAGTTATTGAATAATTAAAACTCTTTATTTAAGGACCAGGACTCCCCACTCACTGACGGCCATGTTCAGAGAAACAGGGTTCCCGGGAGGGGGTGGGGGGCGGTTAGGGTAGGGCAGGGAGGAGAGGTGATGTGGTGGCATCTCAGGGGGGTCGGGGTAGGGAAGTCCTCACGCTAGGGGGGGGAGGGAGGGGTGATGTAGGTGGCAGGCCTGACATGTCTCTGCTCCTGGAACAGATGTGGGGAGACAGCTTATCAGGAACCAGAACTGGCTCCCCCCCTCAACAAGACAGGGTCTCCCCAGTGATGAAATCGCTGTCACACAGAGACAGGGTCTCTCAGAGTGATATATGTGTGTGTATAAATGCACAATCAAACTCCCTGTCTCACTCCATCTCTCTCTCTCACACACACACACACACACAGATAGACAGACACACACACGCACGCACGCATACATCTTTTGTCGTTTTTAAATTCTATCAATAGCTAAACCATTTGAAGATTTTTTTTTTGGTGCTTGCTGTTCCATTCCTAACAGTTTAAATAAATATTTAAATGTATTTTCTACAGAGAACACAGTGACAGTTATTGCATTGCCAATTCAGTGCCAAGTGCACTGTCAGCTGTTTTCATCAGTTCAATTGTCTTTTTATGAAAGTCAAAAATTGGGGTAAATGACTGGATGTTAAACTGGCAGTAAGTCTGGATGTCATACACACACAAACACAAAGTACTGCATACACACACACACACACACACACACACATACAGACACATGCACACATAGGTAATCTGGAATTCATTTCAATGTTTCATGTTCATAACAGTTGATTATCTCTAGAAAACCAACAGCACAACAATAGACAGGAACAGCATCAGCACCAAACTCCTGGTGATAAAACTGAGTGCGTATGTGTGCGTGTGTGTGTGTGTGTGCGTGTGTGTGTGTGTGTGTGTGTGTCCTCCTGTCCAATCATAATCAGCCTGGAGACCAGAGGAAGAATGACATAATCATGGAACTACAAGCACAGCCTCCCCCCCACATGAGCAAAAAAAAAACGCCTGTCATCTTCCACTTCAGCCCGTAACCAAGGCGACGTCAACTCATACAGGTCAATATTAAATTCAATTAGGCAGTGTTACAGGCCTGAACACGGCGTCCAGCTCACTACAGGGTCCAGGTAAAATCTCCTAATTGTAATCCGGCTTGATAGCCATGCGTCAGCGCGCTGCCAGGCCAGCACGCTGGGACAGGAGGGTTTATGTCTTAACAGAAGAACGCACTGCTCCCTCTGAACTTCCTGGTGAAAGGCGAAACGAAACATGACGAGAGCACATTCTCCCAAGATAGGAGGGGGGTGGGGGGGGGGGGGAGGGGGGTGATCATACTGTTACCAGATTATTCATATTCCGATAACCCACGCACATCTATCATCAGGAACAACAATTACATGCTAATTACTGATGAAAGTCATAGCCTATTGCTGCGATACTTCATATTTATTATCGGCTGAGCTTGAACCAGCGCAATAATACTGTGACTACTTTAGGAATGATTTAGAAACTTACGTGAGATTCAGACGGTTTAAATCTGCTCATTCTAATTAGTTACAGTTCTACAAATGGGTCTAATTCCACACGAGGTCCGCATTAGATACGACGTGTTTCAGTACGAATGGGTTGCAGTGCCTGATTGCTACAATAACACACAGAGCTGTACTACATTAGCACCTGAGAATAAACGGCTAAATTGTCACTGCGTCTTATTTTATTTCTCCCTTTTCACCTATTTTCCCGGGTTGAGTGGCATTGAGGTTTTCCATCCCTTTTCCAATGGGAGCCCAGGCAAACAGAAGCGGCTGAGATGTGGATTGAAAGGGGACCTGTCTTTTACTGCAAGGCAGTGGCACTGCAGGGGAACGCAAAGCTAAAGGTTTATTAACGAAAGATCTGGCCAGAGTGGTCTTCTTGCACCGCAATGTGAACGGGACAGCAGAAGGGGGGTGGGTGGGGGGGGTGAAAGGATTTAAATAAGCCAATTAAAGCAGAGCACCGGCACGCCCGCCCCCCCTCTCTGTGGGGTTAAAAGTTCTTTTGATGTGCGCTGGTCTTATCTGCAGCGAGCAGGTTTCCAGCTTGCTGACAGGAGCAGCGGGGAACGGTCCCTTCCTTCCCCTGCACATCCCTGAATCAGCAGCCTCATCTCGTAAAAAAAATGCGGAGAGAAAGAAAGAGGGGAGAAAAATAATGAAATAAAGCCTCCGGTGGGCCGGGTGAGGAAGGTCCAGGAGCGTCTGCACGAACGGACACGCACGGGGATTCACAGACACGCGGGGGATTCACAGACAGAGACGCGGTGGAATACGGTCTGCAGACTCACAGACAGAGACACTGTGGAGTACGGTCTGCAGATTCACAGACATAGACGCTGTGGAGTACGGTCTGCAGATTCACAGACAGATGCTAGGGAATACAGTCCATGGATTTACAGACAGACAGCGGCATACAGTCTGTGGATTTACAGACAGACACTGTGAAATCCAATCTGTGGATTTACAGACAGAAATGCTGTGAAATACAGTCTGCAGATTCACAGACAGAAGCTGTGAAATAGTCTTCAGATTCACAGACAGACTCTATGAAATACAGTCTGCTTTGATTGGGAGTATGTAAAGGCAGTCGGGTGGGGGGGGGGGGTCAGACCCCAGGACGAGCCATGTGTGGGTCCTTGGAGGCAGCGAACCCAATACTCCGCCTGCCCAGCGCTCATGCTAACTAACCCAGCCAGGGGAAGCACCAGGTAAGAGCCAAGGTCAGAGTAACAGCGCTCTCCTCTTTAACATTTCATTAGTCCTGAGGAAACCCAGCTCCGCGGAGCCGATGTGCATCTCTCAGGACAAAGGCCAGCAGAAAACAAGCTCTGCTCTCCGTGAATGCAGACACTGCACCAAAATCCCAACCAGCAGCTGAAAATGATTTTCCAGCAGTTATGAGTTTGTGGGGGAACCCCAGTAGCCTGTACAAATTTCAAAAAGAATACAGAAGTGTGTCTGAAGGTTGCACACCTTATCATGCTTATCAATAACCACATGCTCATTAATAAGTAATACACAGACACACACACACACACAAACACAAACTCACACACAGACCAGACAAACACACATACACACGCAGTGAGAGAAAGAGAGATCAGTTCAGCACGTAATTTTGTTCCAAATGTGTAACTGTATGCACGCATCCATGCAACATTTTACAAAACAAATGCAGGTGGTATATTCAAGACCAAGAAAATAAATCATGTTCAATTCTGTATTTTAAATGAGGCATTTTTGCATTTCGTCAGGAAAAGTATTAAAATTAAGTTAATCCATCCGTCCATCCATTATTTACATCCTGAGCAGAGTCGCGGGAGGTGCTGGAGCCTATCCCAGCGTGCATTGGGCGAGATACACCGTGGACAGCCCGCCAATCTATCACAGGGCAAATTAAGGTAATGATTATTTTTTTTAAATTTGATATTAATACACGTTCACTGCGATGCACATCAAAGCCACGAAAAGGACCTCCAACCAATAACATCGTTTTCTCCCAGAATGCCTCTCTGTGCTCGAACAAAGACCGCGGCTTTTCCCCGCCCACTCACCTCAGCCGAAGTTCACGAGCTCTTATGTCTCCCAGAACCACTGTGCATTGTGGCTTCGATTTCCATCCGTGCTCTTAATTACTTAAATTGAGCCAATTACTCACTTAAGAAGGGCAGTCTGGAGCAGGTAATGATTTAAACAACCTTTAAAACCAACCGACCGCACTGCCCGCCCACCGAGGCAAGGTCTTTGTGATTGATGGCAGATTCAAAGCCGGCTCGCCCAATGAGAGGTGGCTCCGCCCACTTTTGAAGCCCCCCTTCAAAATGAACAAATAACCAAAAATAGCATAAATGTAATGAAGCTATGCACTTGTCAAAAACAATATGAAATAATAGCAATAAAAATAACAACAGAAGCGACAGCAGCACAGCAACTGTCATCAGCACTACAATATTATCAAATGATTCATTTCATCTCCTTTTTGTTTTGTGTATTGCGATAAACTGTCACATTTATCCTAACAGAGAAATCATAATCACAAGGACAGTTCCTTTGCCATTTCAGCCATGAGATCTTCATTGATTTCTAGTCAAAAAAAAGAAAGAAAAAGAAGGACAGAATTAATTTTCTTTGAGGAAACAAAAGCAGCATCTGGGATGGAGTAGAAGGTTGCCTATGGAGCCAGTGAAAGCACAACCCTGCTCATGCTGATAGAGATGGATGCCTGTGTTCTGAGAGAGATGGTGGGACGGGAGTGGGGCTCCCAGGATATCTGTTGGCGGATGAAATATCGCCTTTGATGAGGCGATATGTGAAACGTGTCAAGCGCTGCAAAATTAATTGTTTAACAAGGACACCGTTTCCCAAGACTCACAGACAGCTGTCATTAGTGGCCATCTCAGATGTCAGTTCTTTTTTGTTTTTTTGTTTTTTGGAATTAAGCACAAAATGATAAAATGACAGAAAGGATATACATCATCCAGGCTGACACGCTAACTAATAAGCTAACTTTCATATAGAATGTACAAGCTGAAGGCACAAGAGCAGAATGGATTTAGGATAAGAATTGAAACTTGTAACCGGGTTAAAATTCACAGACAGAGACAGACAGACAGGTAGTGACAGGTCTCACAGCATGGGGCAAGGTGACAGAAAGAGTCGAGCAGAAACGTGGCCTTTGAGACACACGTGACTGGGGGTGGGAGTGTGGGGCGGGGGGGGGGGGGGGGGGGGGGGTGGGGAGGGGGGGCAGTGAGGTCTGAACTCAGGCCACAGAGAAGACAGGTGTAAAGGTGTAAAAATGATTGCTTTTTAGGGCGGAAAAATGAAGAATGAAATTTTAAAAAATATTCAAAAATGATTCAACTTAAACAAAATGACCAACTGCCGATACTGACAAAATAAAGTTGATACTGCAAGCCCACCCCAGAATGGACAACCCTCAGCACAAGGTGATTTTACTCCAGCAACAACTTAAATTCGTTCAACCTCTTCATAGCGAGTTTCCCCTGTGAGTGCTTATTATTCAGCACAGTACAGGAAACTGGGTCAGCGAGAGCCCGAATGGTATCACCAGAGCAGAAAACCACTCAGCCGATTTCCCCACAGTGCCCTGCAATCTGATCTTTGATAGCTTTCCCATCTCTACCGCTCACCCTCCCTCTCCCTCTCTCACCCACAGTCTCTCCTCTCTCACCCTCACCTTCCCTTTTCCACCCTCTGACTGTTTCACCCTAACTCTCTCCTTCTTTCTTACCCACCCTCTCTCTCTCTTTCTCTCCCTCTCACCCACAGTCTCTCCTCTCTCACCCTCACCCTCCCTCTCCCTCTCTCACCCACAGTCTCTCCTCTCTCACCCTCACCCTCCCTCTCCCTCTCTCACCCTCACCCTCCCTCTCCCTCTCTCACCCACAGTCTCTCCTCTCTCACCCTCACCTTCCCTCTTCCACCCTCTGACTGTTTCACCCTAACTCTCTCCTTCTTTCTCACCCTCACTCTCTCTCTCTCTCTCTCTCACACCCTCAGTCTCTCTTCCTCTCTCGCTGTCTCTCACCCTCTCTCTCTCACACACACTGTTTCACCCTCACTCTCTCCTTCTCTTATCCTCACTTTCTTTTACCCTCTGCTTCTTTCCCCCTCTCTCCCCGCTCTCTCTCCGTCTCTCTCACCCTCTCCCTCTTTCCCTCTAATCCCCCCCCCCCTCTCTCTGTGGGGGTGGTGTTAATGGATGACAGTTGTTCGATAAAGTTCTTACTAAAATTCAAATTCTCAGGAAATTTTTTTACACTAAAATGAGAGGGCACCCCAAAACCTACGGAGCTTAACGTCCAGGGGTGATAGATCAGCTGGCAGTACGTGCGCTGCATCGATTAGCGAGCGAGCGTGGGCGGGTGGCATCCATTTTGTTTCTGCGCATCTTCACACCGTGTACCGGGTTGCACAGAAGCTCGGTGTTCCATTACACACAGTAAATATTCCCCCTTTGTGACTTCAAGGCTGTTTTCCCTCCAAAACGGTTCTCATGAAGGGACTGCCGGGCTAACGGTCACATTCGTGCGAGGAATCGGGAGCGTTTAAACACAGCAGGGCTTGATCTGTCGTGAAGTGGCGGCTCAGACTACAGGAATCTCGGGACGAGCATAACTGAGCTGTCTGTGCAGGGTACAGAGTGAACTGCACCCAACTGTGTGCAGGCTGGTGACTGCCACGTCATCACATGGTGACGACATACAGTACATTATTCACGAGGCACAAGCGCACTCACACAAAGACATGAACACACACAGAAGTGCACACAGATACACACACAGTCAACTATGCGCACAAACACACACTTTGCGCACACACAATCGCTCATATCCACTCACGTATGCACACACGTACTCGCTCACGCACACACATTCGCTCGAACTCCCTCACGTATGCATACGCGCACTCACTCACACACTCAGGTATGCACACACACACACTCGCTAACGCACACACATTCGCTCAAACTCACTCACGTATGCACACACACACGCACTCGATCACGCATACTCACGTATGCACACACACACACGCACTCGCTCACGCATATTCACGTATGCACACACACACACACACACACACACTCACGTATGCACACACACGCACTCACTCACGCATACTCACGTATGCACATACACACACACACACACACGCACTCGTTCACGCATACTCACGTATGCACACACACACGCACTCGCTCACGCATATTCACGTATGCACACACACACACACGCACACGCATACTCACGTATGCACACACACACACGCACTCACTCACGCATACTCACGTATGCACACACACACACGCACTCACTCACGCATGCACACACACACACACACACACACTCAATCACGCATACTCACGTATGCACACACACACACACACACACACTCGCTCACACACACACACACACACACACATGCACTCGCTCACGCGGGGGCTGGGAGACATCCCCAGCCCAGCGCTCACGCACTCTGCACACTCAGACACCCCCGTCAGGCTCACATCCGTCACGGATGTGACGGGATACGCACCCAATGACCCTGCATGCGGGTTAACACAGGGCACAGAGACAGCGAAGGACAGGTGTGTGTGTGCATGTGTGCGTGTGTGTGTGTGTGTGTATGTGCGCGTATGTGCGTGCATGTGTGTGTGTATGTACATGTGCATGTGCGTGTGAGTGTGCATCTCTCCCCAGGGAGGTACTCTGACAGGGCAGAGTTTACACGTCAGTTGATGGTCGTCAGTAGGCACTGACCCCTGTGATCTGCCCCACACGTGCAAGCTCCACGGAGCGGAGAGGCAGCTCTCGCACCGACACAACAGTTGTTATGGAAACCTATCCTAGGATTGTCAGACTGCACGCTGGCCAGGTGCAGGGAATCTGAGAGAGCGCCGCACAGTGCTGAACGGTGGACTTTGGCTCTGCGGCAAACTTCTCATCGTGGCTGAAAACAACGCCGAGCTGCACAAATTTACACACTCACAGACAACTGTGCCATGCCATCCTATTCCAAATTTACACACTGAGAGACAGCTGTGCTGTGCCATACTATTCCAAATTTACACACTGAGAGACAGCTGTGCTGTGCCATCCTATTCCCAATTTACACACTGAGAGACAGCTGTGCCATGCCATCCTATTCCAAATTTACACACTGACAGACAGCTGTGCCATGCCATACTATTCCAAATTTACACACTGAGAGACAGCTGTGCTGTGACATCCTATTCCCAATTTACACACTGACAGACAGCTGTGCTGTGCCATCATATTCCAAATTTACACACTGAGAGACAGCTGTGCCATGCCATCCTATTCCCAATTTACACACTGACAGACAGCTGTGCTGTGCCATCATATTCCCAATTTACACACTGACAGACAGCCGTGCTGTGCCATCATATTCCCAATTTACACACTGAGAGACAGCTGTGCCATGCCATCCTATTCCCAATTTACACACTGAGAGACAGCTGTGCTGTGCCATCCTATTCCCAATTTACACACTGACAGACAGCTGTGCCGTGCCATCCTATTCCCAATTTACACACTGAGAGACAGCTGTGCCATGCCATCCTATTCCCAATTTACACACAGAGACAGCTGTGCAGTGCTGTGCCATCATATTCCAAATTTACACACTGAGAGACAGCTGTGCTGTTCCATCCTATTCCAAATTTTGCACACTGAGAGACAGCTGTGCTGTTCCATCCTATTCCAAATTTACACACTCACAGACAGCTGTGCCGTGCCATCCTATTCCAAATTTACACACTGAGAGACAGCTGTGCTGTGCCATCCTATTCCAAATTTACACACTCACAGACAGCTGTGTAGTGCTGTGCCATCATATTCCAAATTTACACAACTGAGCAAGAGCTGAGGGTGTGCCATACATATCCAAAATTTACACACTGAGAG
>NC_049215.1:32409737-32430219 GCF_013347855.1 Anguilla anguilla | reverse complement strand
CCCCCCCCCCCCCCCCCACCAAAAAAACTCCCCTCGTCAGGGACCGGGTCCAACTTTAGCTCCGTCGTCACGCGAGCGCTCGCTGACTGCAGATCACGTCCCCGCTTCCTAGCCGCCGCCGTCGCCCGTGTCACGAAAAATAAGGCTGAGCGTCGGGAGCCCCGGAGCGCCTCACGTTGAATTAGCGGCGCGGCTGCCAGCGCGGGCGAAAGCTTTCGCTCGTCTGAGTTTTTAGCACTTCCTTAGCCCGCGCGCGCACGGGCCCAGGTTCAGCTCGGGACGGCGGGGCGCTCGCGTCGCCCTCTCCAAACTGCGGACTCGCGCGGGACGCCGTCGCAACCGCAGGTGTATTTTGTTCGTTGTTTTTTTTTTTTTGACATAAACCTGCTTTAGTTTCGACCCAATCGGCATGAACGGCACGTTTAAAGAAAGACAAAGCCCATTTCATTCCGCAGGTCTTCAATCCTCATCCAGAGGGCCCACATGAGCCTCCCTCTCTCTCCAAGTCCAGCTGCATTTGCATAAAAACGCACGCAGACGACTTCAAGCTGTGCGTCTCCGGCGACATCGCGGCAGCACTTACGCTGATTGCACGTCCATCAACCGGATTGAAATCCGTTTCAGCGGGACGCACGGGCCACGGCACGCAAACATAAAAATTCCAACAAGCCACAAAATTGTACGCTTCGCGTGCTGTACGTGAAATTACTCCGCTCTTAAGCTTCGCGCAATATCACCTGCTCGGCATCCGAAAATGACAAATAAATGCAACGGGCTGAATATTTTTTATTTACTTCACTGATTCGATGCTTTTCCCTCGGCGGAACCGTTTGCCTAGATATACAGTGCCTTAAGAAAGTACGCCCCAACCCCACCCCCCTCCCCCTCCCCCTCCAACAAATTTTGACCAGAAACCCCTTAAAATTTTAATGCATTGAAATATTTTTCCCTTCACCAACACAATAAATTCAACACATTTATGATGCAAAAAAAATACAAAAAAAATTTTTATTCAACAACAACATGCATTTCTCATTTACTAAAGTATTCATCCACAAGGAGTCAACACTCAGTAGATAAGCCTTTGGCAGCACTTACAGCTCTGAGTCTTCTCAGGTATGTCTGCAAGTGCTTTGCACATGTAAATCTTGGGATCTTTGCCCAATTCCTCCATGCAAATTTGCCTTCAATTCTGCCAAGACTGAGAGTATCAGTGGACAGCAATTGACAGGTCATAGCACAGATTTTCAAAGGGATTTAAACTGTTCCAGAACACTAACCTTTTTTGGAAGCAATTTTTTTTTTTTTTTGCAGGTTTGGCTGTGTGCTTCAGGTCATTGTCCTGCAGGAACATGAATCTTTGCCCAGAACAGAAATCTCTTGGGGACTGAAACAGATTCTTCTCAAAGATCTGTCCGTATTCAGGTCCATCCATCTTAATAGCTACAAGCTTCCCAGTTCCTCCTGTCGTAAAAACAACCCCACGGCATGTTGCTGAAACAACCCTGGTGGACAATCGGAACAATGTTACCTGGGCGATGGTTTGCACCAATCACGGTGCTTTGCTTTGCACAAAACCTTCACCTCCAGAAGCTCTCGTGGTTGGCCATATGGCTTCTGGAAAACTCCTGGTGCGAATTAATGTTGACCTTTCTCAAAAGTGGCTTTCATCCAGCTACTCTACAAGAGGCCAAATCTATGAAGTACTGCAGAGATTGTTGATCTCTGGATAGTTTTTTTTCCATTTCGACCAATGAACGCTGCAGCTCTGTCACTCTCTGTAGCTTTGTAGCTGACCTGACAACTGCACGTCTAATTGCCCTTCTCATTCTGTTTCTCAATTTGGTAGGAAGGCCTGATCTTCGCAGAGCCTGTATTGTGCCAAATTATTTCCCATTTCGTTGCAACAGACAGAGCGGAGCCTCTAGGTAGGTCCAAAAGCCTAGCCAATCTTTTTACAACCTTCTGCAGCGTTTTGCCTCCTTTACAGCTTCATATGAAAGTTGTTTCTTGAGTCATAAGCCAAGGCAGTTCCTTGGTCGACATGACAGCACGACTGATCTCATCCACAGTTTCAGTTGCTAGACCTCGCAAAGTCAGTGACATTTAAATATTTTTCCATTTTACTTTGCAACGCTGAAATAATCAATGGGAGGTGAAAGTGTACTAAAGGCACCGTAGTCTTTTTTCTTGTAAGGTGCAGCATCTATTAAGATCCTCAACAAGCTTCTTCAGGGCAAGAACAAAAACATCTCATTTCAGGAAATTGCATTTTTGAAAGCCACTTGAGAGTATCACCTTCAAAAAAAAAAAAAAAAAAAAAAACATTAGATAAATGTTTCATATTCTGTCCGTGAATTTATTGCAATTGTGAAATGCAAATAGAACCATTTTTATGATTACTGCTCCTAAATGTCAGCTAACGTGGCTTCCGTCAGAAAGGTCCATAGTTACGCCCATGGAGATCTTTGTTCGATGTTGCACTCAGTAAGCCTGGTTTGGAGGGACAGGCTCAGCCCCTGATACTCATCACCCACCTTTAAAAGGCCTGGAATGGGGACAGAGGCACCAGGCCGACAGGCTTCGGAGAGCCTGAGGGCCTGGGGAACCCCGCTGGGGAGAACGCCGTGACCCAAGAGGGCAGCGTTCTCCTCGGAACCGCCGCCAGTGGAACCTGGGCCAGGGGAACCTGGGCCAGCACTTCTGGAACCCTGCTCACATTCATGGGTCAGACACCAGACTGTGGTGCCGATCCACACACTGGAACAGATCCCTAACAGACACCAGACCATGGGGCCCATCCACACACTGGAGCAGTGCCATAACAGACACTAGACTGTGGGGCCCATCCACACACTGGAACAGATCCCTAACAGACACCAGACTGTGGTGCCGATCCAAACACTGGAGCAGAGCCTAAACAGGAGTCTCCCATCAGCTTTCACAAGCCCTCTGACACACGCTGTCACCCTAAAATACAGCGAGGTTCATCACCCTAAATACAGACAGGTCTGTCACCCTAAAATACTGCAAGGTTCATCACCCTAAATACAGACAGGTCTGTCACCCTAAATACAGACAGGCCTCATCATCAGTGTAGAAGGCAGCTCAGAACCAGCTGGACAGAGAAGCGACTGCAGGTATGAGAAAGACCAGAGTGGGAACGCCGACTGCGGTGGGAATGTGGTGGGAATGTCGACTGTGGCGATAGTGCGGCGGGAATGTGGCGGGAATGTGGTGGGAACGCCGAACACGTCAGGAACGTGGCGGGAACGTGGCGAGGCCGTGGCAGGAGCGCGGGCTTCAGCGCCAGGGGAATCTGGTCACGTGACCTGCAGAGTGATTCCGACCAGCGTTACTCCAGAGGAAGTAATGAAGCCGTAAAAAAAAACGCATCCAAGGATAAAAAACAAAACTGTCAGAAACGGAGCGCACGCGTAGAGGCCCTTTGTCTAAATTGTGCGAAATGTCAAAGCACTTTATCCGCGCTTGTGAGTGCGGCACGGCTGCCCGTCGGGCCGGGAAGACCCCGCTGTGTTCCGGGCTCGTGACTTTGGCCCACTTTCCACCCCCCGAAGGAACGGCAGCAGACAGAGTTCAATCTTTCACACGTCGAACGGAGAGAGGGATTTTTTATTAATAAAGGGATTCCTGGACCACGGCCCGCTCTGGCGCAACCGGGGTTCGATTCCAGATCACGAGGCGCTTTATTGCACCGAGTGCCGAGTCTGTTGAGCTGAATGGCCCACCCAGGGGCCCTTTGTTGCTTTATAAAAATGATTATTTGCGCCATTTTACTGAGCATTAGAATACACAATAAAGGAATTTCCCATCTAGCGATAGTTATCTGCTATCGGATGAGTTCCTTTAAAACGAAGACAAGTGTACGACCGTACAAGGGAATAAAAAAGGAAGCCATTTTCTCAACTTATAGTTATTAAAGAAACAGTAATGCACACTAGTGTTCGGCCTAATTAATTGCACTTAATGTGTTGTTCAATTAATTAACTGTTCTACAACGATTATTTGATTGAAAATCTAATTAATCTTAATCAAGTTCAGAGAGCCAGATTCACTCCCCTTTTTTTTCCCAGTGAAGACTATCATCCACTTTATGGCTTAAATTGATCAGTGAGTGGGTGAATAAGGAGACATTTTTCTTCCCTCATAATTAATTTCAGACAATGGTGGGGCTTCACATTAGGTAGTCAATTTACTCATGTAATTACATTGCAACTATTGTGTAATTAATGTATCTGCGTTAGAAAATTCTGACGTGTCTAGTAGAGGTAATTAACCTACGACAGCTGTTTGTTGTCTATATAATTACACATATGGGCTACCTAATAAATCGGAAACCTTATCCCAGCCACATTTAAATCATCGAGCCCACTCCCGGCACTAATCCGACCATGAGCAGACCCAACATTAATAATAATAATAATAATGATAATAATAATGCACTTTATTTGTACAGCACTTTTCAAAAACAAAGTTACAAAGTGCTTTACACGCATAAAAAGAAATGAAATAATACAGGATGTAGACGACAGCTTAAGGGACACATTAAAACAAATTATATGAATAAATTAATATGAAAATAGGAGCAGCTTGAAAGAGGGCCAGACAGAGGAGCAGATACAGATACAAGGTTAAAAGAATACAGTAAATAACAGGATGATAAAAAAAATATATAAAAATAAGAGTAGAAAAGGTATTGAGAGGCTAAAACATTAAAAGCAACTTTGTAAAAATGTGTTTTAAGAAGAGATTTACACTGCCGTGAAGAGGCTTAGAATTCGTACATCACACGATGGATTTCTGAAACACTGCGCTGTATGATGCAAATCGGGGGTGTGCTGTACTTTCAGTCGCATAAACGCTGTCCGCGAACTGCAAAGCAATTACAGGAAAAACACGAGACCCGGGCAATTTGCTCGACAAAAAGGTCCACAAATTGGTCGTCGCTCTGTCACTCATTGAAAAGGCAAATGTCTGCAGACGCTCCTTTCACCAAAACCTTCACCCCCTACAGGTACTGCCAGCCCCCCTTACATCCCCTGGACAGTCTGGAGAGCCACAGCACTTTGTAAGCATGCGAAAAAAAAAAATTGATATGCAAATGTATGCAAATGTCGTCTCCCCGAAACTAATCAGCGAGAGGAAAGGGTTTGCACATTGTGTAGGTTCTGGACCTGTGCCTATTGTGTAATCAGAGGGATATTCTCTGAATCACAGATGAATACTCACTGAATCAGAGATGAATATTCACTGAATCACAGTGGAATATTCTCTGAATCATGTAGGAATAGTCGCTGAATCACAAAGGAATATTCACTGAACCCCAGATGAATACTCACTGAATCAGAGACGAATATTCACTGAATCACAGGGGAATAGTCAGTGAATCACAGGGGAATAGTCACTAAATCACAGGAGAATAGTCACTGAACCACAGATGAATACTCACTGAATCAGAGACGAATATTCACTGAATCACAGGGGAATAGTCAGTGAATCACACAGGAATAGTCACTGAATCACAGGGGAATAGTCACTGAACCACAGATGAATACTCACTGAATCAGAGACGAATATTCACTGAATCACAGGGGAATAGTCAGTGAATCACAGGGGAATAGTCACTGAATCACAGGAGAATAGTCACTAAATCACAGGAGAATAGTCACTGAACCACAGAGGAATATTCACTGAATCAGAGGGTTTTCTTTCTTTTACAGTGACACGTTTGAGAAGCAGTGAAGACGACCAGCGTGTGGATAAGCGGGTGCTTCCTCTTTAACCACTGATCTGACAATGCACAGCCAAGCCATGCAGTAAAGGCAACAGAAATCTGCACCTAGCCACTGATCTCAAAATGCAAATGAAGATAAACTCCACAATAACAGTTACACTCATCATTTACTGCGTCTTATAGCAAATATGAACCAGCTGCGTTGTACAATCCATCATGCAGAACAGAGGTTGATCGGTGGCACTCAAAAGGTGGCCATGCTGAGAGTCTGGCCAAGATCTGCATCTAGAAACCCACCATTTGAAAAAATAAAATAAATAAATAATAAATGCTACTTTGCTTAAACAGTTTAAGGTTACAAAAAAGTCAGGCAGTCCTGTATTTTCTTTAATGCACGCCAGTAAACCTGACCACAATTTCAAGTTCAACGAAGAGGCATAAACATTAGAAATGGGTCCTTTTGTGGGTTTTTCAGCATCTTGGCCGTTATCTTATTATGAACCACTTTTCTTCCCCATTTGTGATAATAATTCGTGATTCTCGCCCTGGTAAAGCATGGCACGGGGGAAGCGGTGTTGTCATGGAGTTAAAAGGAAAGGAGGGCCGTTGTCAGGGCGATTAGACTATTCTAGGCGGATGATAAAGAGAAATAAATACAATGGTAAATAAGCAGGGAAGTTTTTTTTTATTTATTTCTGGACTGCAGTAATCAGTGTGTCTGCCAAACAGATTCCTCTGATTAGCATTTAAAGATATTTAACATTTTTTCACACTGCAGAGCAACTCCTCATTAGCAGAGTAGAGCTAAATCTGTGGGCAGCTGGGGTCTGCTTCACTCCAAAAAAAAAAATAAAAATAAATAAATACTCCGAAACACTCTGAAACATGAGGGGATGTCAAGTGCCTTTGTATTCAATCCTTTCATACCACAGGAAAAAAAACAACCCCAAATTAACAGTTAATTAATTGTGTAATTGATATTGAAACGCAAAGCGTTCTTTTTTTTTCAACTGACAGCAGTCTGAATCCCGTTCAGGTCACGTTTGTCAAGGGTTGCCAGATTTACGTGTTTGTTTTTTGAGAGAATCCGCCGTCACAGCCATGGAAGAGAAACGAGCGCCTGGCAACCACCTGTCTGTTAAAAGTATGATAAACTCCAGCTGTTCTTGTGTTAAACAGATGGATTTTTAAAAAAACCCCCTCTCTAAGTTTCGGCAAGCGAATTACACAGCCGAAGAGAAGCGTTCGACCGCGGAGTAATTATGCGACGGCTATTAACATGCAAATCTGCTCGTAACGTTTTAACACGTAGCAAAAGATGATTTACTCAGAATATCTTTCACGTGTCCTATACCACTTCATGGTCTCTTCCCAGCACGGCACTCCGTGCACATGACACACACACACACACACAACGTAACTGACCGCCACATCGCCGCAGCTTCACAATTATCGCCCCATTAGCCTGTAGTACGCTGCAAGCCCAAATAAATCCTCAATACGTAGGTGGACCTTGTGTGTGCCTGTGCCTGTGCCTGTGTGCGTGTGTGTATGTGTGTGCACGCGTATGTGTGTGTGCCAGTGCGTGCGCGAGTGTGCGCGTGCATTTGCCTATGCTCTGTACATGTGTGTGCGTGCCTGTGTATGTGTTTGTGTGTGGGAGTGTGTGTGATGCGCCTGTGCCTTTGCCTGTGTGTGTGTGTGTGTGTGTCTGTGTGTTTTTGTGTGTGTGTGTGTGTACGTGCGCATGCACCCGTTTCCCAAAATCAGGTATCTTTTTATGGGTCTGAAGTCTGAAAGAGAAGAGGTTGTTTATCCTTCATGGAGGAAGTCATTTACAGAGTCAGGCAGAGAAATATCCATCATCATGACTGAGAGCTACAAGGGGCTGGGGGCTGGCGGTTGGGTGCTGGGTGCTGGGGGGGGGGGGGGGGGGGGGGCGGGGGAGCAGAGTGAAAGCTAGCTATAGCAGGCTGGGGTTTCAGGGGTTACTGAAATGATTATTTCAGACACATCCCCACAATTTATGGACAAATCAGTATTGGCGACAAAAAAAAAAAAAAAAAAAAAAAAAAAAAACATGAGCAGCATTTTTAACTTAACATTAAAGAAATTCAGCAAAGGTCTGCCACAACATTGTAGCCTCCTGATAACCGAAAGGATTTTGTTTCACTTAGCGACACTTTTAGTTCTTAGTGTGAAGGGTGTCAGCAGGATTTCGGCTTCGGGTCACAAAGGGGGTGACGCAACTTTCCGCCGGTGGTTTTCTCAGGCTCTCCTCCGGTTGGCTCGAGCACATAAAAGGGGTTTCTCTCTCTCTGTCTCTCTCTCTTGTTTCAAAGCCTTTCAAATACCCGCAGATTCCAAACATACCGACCCCGAAAATGGGGCCGAATTAGAGCTGATTTTCTGCAATTAAGCGACAGGGAAAGACAGGCCAGTAATTCCCTCCTTAAGGTCTATATCCCTTCCCGGCAGACTGCACATTATTATACGCGTATAATCCTTCAGACTGGCTGTGCATTCTGGCTGCCAAGACAGAGACATTTCTGCCCAACAAATTAAGAGACCTGAAAGAGGTGATCGGCTGATTTTTTTTTTTTGGGGGGGGGGGGGGGGGGTAATGATTCTACTGAGCAGGAAAGCATGAACGCAATACCTGTTTGAGTATCGTGAGTGCGTTTGCCTAAAAACATGCATGGAATGCATTTGTGTTTCTAAACACTTTTTTTTCATCTTTTTGAAATCAATAGAAACTCTTGAAACGTGAAATTCATTTTGACCTCCAATTTAACATTGTTGGTGAAATGCACTATGAGTAGCTCACAGGGTCCTTTGGTCAAAAAAAGTGAACTGAAGCCATGTTAATTTATCTAGGTCAAAGGTCACAGATGACCAAATATGGCCCCTGTTTTGCGTAGTCCTGTCATGTCTGCAGATGTCTACTATGTAGATTAACTGCTTTACACTGCATTCAGCTCTCCAGGTGTGATGTGGAGAAACAATAAAATCACAAGATGCTCTCATGGTCTTTCCAGGTAGGTCAAGAGACAACCACATGGTCCACGTCCCCTCAAGAGCTCAAGGTTCCTGAAGGTTTTAAAAGGAATATCCCTTTAAGCCAACATTCAGAACCAAGGTCTCTTTATGCCATGAGAGTGAAGATCCACAAAAAAGAGAGAGAGGTGAACAGACAAGAAAAGCCTTCATTTGGGAGACCTCATCTCCGGAACTCCACTCTGGTACTACAAATCCCAGATTTCTCCACTCTGGTACTACAAATCCCAGATTTCCTCATGACTGCTACTGCATTAGGAATCCGTCCTTATTTCTCTACAAAACATATCTGCAGAGGCCTTGGAAAAGAGGCCTTGGAAAGCAGGGTTAGACCCCCCCCCCCCCCCCCCACACGTGAGGCCAGCGGTGGTAGACTCTCCCAAGACCAGCAGTGTCAGGCAGCACTGAAGCGAAGGAGGACGCACTCCAATCAAAGCTCAAATCAGAACTGGCTTGACATCGTTTCAACGATCACATCAGCGGTGAACACACAACTAGAGACCTCCCTTCGCTTGAGTACCATCGAACGTCGTCACGGAGAGCGCTCCCTCAACGCTCAACGGCAGAGGTGCCGGATCCCAGCGCACGTCACGAGAGAGAGAGAGAGAGAGAGAGAGCGTGAAAATGATTATTTACGGGGGCTCTTCCACGCCATCGTTTTAACGCACGTTAAATTCACCCCGCAAAAACACGCACCCTGCATTTGAAAAAGATAATTACGGAGCGTGCGTAAGAGATGCGTTCCAAAAACGTAATCACATTCGTTACCGAGGGGCGCTTCACGTGCAGATTACCCGACGTAAAGCACGGACCGGGCGCGCGTAATTTTTCGCCGAGTGCATGTGCTGCATTGTGTCAGGCGGTGCGCTTTTTATATAGGACGACACTGGCGTGTGGAATTTAGCATTAGCCGATAGTGGACGCGTGCTAAAGTTAGGCTGGGTTAGGCTCGTTGGCTGCTGCGGGGTTTTTCCGTTTTCCCGTTCAGTCCTTGAGCAGGGCGGGGGGGGGGGGGGGGGGGGGGGCGTGTGGGGGGGGGGGGGCGGGGGGGGGGGGGGGGGGGGGCGGGTTTAAAGGGAACCCACAGAGTGACCTTCTCCCGCACCCCCGCTCATTGTGATGATCTTTAGCGCAGGTATCGTAGCACTCTCGCTAATTCCGCGGCCCGCTAAGAGCCGCGACCTTGCTTGATCCCCGTCAGGCGGCTCGTTTGAAATTACAGGATAGATTGCTTTTTCTCCTTCTTTTTTTTTTCCAAAACGGAAAATGTCATGTTATTTCTCTCCACCCCCCACTCCATCTAAAAAATGAAATGGGCAAAGAGTCCGTCAAATAATTCACATAAAACAAAGCTTTGTGCCAGCAGCAATTTGTGGGCCGAAGAGGATCTGCTGGGTGAAATGCAAAACCGTACTTATGCGGTGAGTAAAGAAAAACAAAATATAATAAAAAATAAAATAAAATCCGGGTCACTGGTCACGGCTCTATCTGCTGGTGAGCGGAGCCAAACCTGTCAATCAAACCACACGACCGCAGCAGCAGATGCCTGCATTTCCAGAAAATGAGCAACGCAATGACATAACCCACATTTCCCCACAAATAACATCAGCATGCAGATGCTATGCTTTCCTATTTGGTACACCTAATCCCCACAGATGAACGGCCATTAATTTAGGATTCTATGTTAATGAGCAAAAGAAACAGTTCTGCTGCCCGAGATCTCACTCTTCAATACGCCATATCAGAGAGACGTTCCGCGGATACAGTTTTAAAATAGAACAATTTGAAGTAAAAATGATTAAATCTGCCGGAAAATTGCATATGGAAATCTGCGTAATTATGTTGTCGGAGGGGGGAGAGGGGTGGGGGGGGGGGGGGGAGGTGGGATGGGTCGTGTCACAGAAGAGGGCCACTCTGGAGCTCGCTGATTGGTAATGAAGCAAAGCCTAATTATTTCCTTCAAACAGTCTGGGCCCAAACATCAAAAAAGCAGATTTGGCAACAAACATGAAAAGACCCCAGAATCGAGTCAAAAGCACTTACAGCACGCCTCTTTCTCCTCCCCGTCTGCGAAAGAATTCACGTTTTCTTTTGTCACAATTCACGGTAATTGCGTAATTACGTAATTGCATTGAGGTTTTGTAGTCGGTTAAACGAATAGCCGTCCATTTTAATTCCGTTTACACGCTTTATTTTTCTTGCTTTAACCTATGTCTGTGAAATCTCCGAACAGGCTCGTTCGCTTTATTTTGTTATTCGATCTTTGAAGATGTCAACTGTCAAGTGAGAAAGGATTCCGCTCGGCCCTGGATGTGAAGAAAGAAACTCAAAATCACTCCGGGAGGTGACGGGCTTTTTGGCCAGCGGCGGACACCACGGAAGGACGAGTTCTCCCAGAGTTCACCCTGCTTCAGTGGTCAGTTTCCTCCCTAATCGGCTGGGCCTCTCCAAGTTCAGAGGAGAGAGGTGAGGCGCCCTACCCAACATCCTGGGCCCCTAATTATCCCAGCCGTGGGGTGCCGTCGCCGTTAAATGGGGGTGAGGACAACCCCGCGATGTTCCAGGAGAGAGAATGGCGCTCGGTCAGGGCGTTCCGGGCTCGCTCCTGGAAAGGGCGGGGCGGGCGGGGGGGGGGGGGTTAATGGAAGCGAGGAGCAGGGAGGTTTGGGAACAATGAACCGCTCTTCGTGGCGTCCGATCGCGCGTGAAGCGCCTGTCGAAGACGACCGCGAGCGGCAGGATGAACACGCCACACCGCGAGACGAACCGCCGCTTTTGCCATAAGAAACGGAGAGAAAGCGACGGACAATCAAACCGGGGGGGGGGGGGGAGGACGGGGGGGGGGAACGGGACGGAGGCCAGGAATATGGGAGCGTTAACGGAGCATAGCCAGCATTAATACCATGCTTCCCTGACTCGAAAGATATATTTTGATGTTTTGTTTTTTTTTTTGCGATGATATTCTTCTGTATTCAAGGAAGTACCCTCTTCTATCAAGCACTGCAGAACATTTCATACCCATTTTGGCCTTTAAATAGTCAGCAAAAATAGTGGTACGGCTTCAAAAGAAGATTTCTTTTTACTAGCCCTTGTTCTGAATTTTAACAGTACAGTATATCTGTGATGTAGCAGATTCTTTATGACTAATGCACTATATGACCAAAAGTATCTGGGCACCCCTTAGTCTGGGGCTGTTTTTCGTGGTTTGGGCTAGGCCCCTTTGTTCCAGTGAAGGCAAATCTTAATGCTACGGCATACAATGACATTCTAGACGATTCTGTACACCCCCAACAGTTTGGGGAAGGCCCTTTCCGGTTTCATCACGACAATGCGCCAGGGCAAAGCAGCGAGTTCCATATAGAAATGATTTTATCGAATGGTGTGGAAGAACTTGACTGGCCAGTGCAGAGCCCTGACCTCAACCCCATCCAACGCCTTTGGGATCAGTTGGAAAGCCAACAGCGAGCCAGGCTTAATCGCCCAATCAGTGCCCAACCTCACTAAAGCTCTTCTGGCTGAATGGAAACTAATCCCTGAAGCAATGCTCCAACATCTAGTATTAAGGCTTCCCAGAAGAGTGGAGGTTGTTATAGCAGCAAAGGATGGCTCCGACTCCATATATAGCCAATCCTTAGGTTTCTATAGTTTCTGTCATGACACTGGTAATTATTTATTTGCGATATATCTCACTCACTAGCTGGCTAAATATAGAGAAATCAGTCACATTGACACCAAAACATGTTGAGTTTTATACACCGTTTGAGACCTGGCTATAGCTAGCTAGACATGTCTCCGATCTCTCTGCCTAGCTAGCAGAGCTAGCGACCTCTCTATCCCTCTCACTAGCTAGCTAAGTAGGTAGCTCACTCACACGCTACGACGACATTTTGTCGTAAAATGTAACCTTATTAGCTTATGTGTGTACGAATCAAGCAGCTAACGCTTGCCTGCGCACTCACGGCACAAATCGGACAGCTAGTACAGATCGGACAGCGACACATACCCCGCTCAGTGAACAGCCGTGCGCACACACACACACACACCCCGCTCAGTGAACAGCCGTGCGCACACACACACACACACCCTGCTAATCGCGCACACACACCCCGCTCAGTGCGCACGCACACACACACACACACACACACACCCCCGCTCAGTGGACAGCAGTACACACACACACACTCCACTCAGCACTTACATCACACACCCCGCTCAGTGCGCGCGCACACACACACACACACACTCCACTCAGCACTCACACACACACCCCGCTCAGTGCGCGCGCACACACACACACACACACACACACACTCCACTCAGCACTCACACACACACCCCGCTCAGTGCGCACACACACACACACACACACACACACCCCGCTCAGCACCCGGGCAGTGGGGTTGATACGACTCACAGCTGCATGTCGGAAGCAGTAAATCCTGTCAGCGCGGAAAGCCATTTGATTTCCAATATCGCCCTGGCGACTGGAGATCAATCTCTCCCCTCCGCCCGCCTGCAGCAAAATCTCTCTGAATTTGGAGGAGGGCGTGCGGATATTGGAGTGGAGGGGGGGAGGCCGAGGACACACGCCCGCTCCACTCCAGGAGTGCTTCACATCGAACGCTCTGTCTCAGCCGTCATTTACGCCCAAAGCATCCCGATTGGCTGCCCTTTAATGAATATTAATGAGATGGGGGGGGGGGGGGTCATCACACCCAAAGGCAGAGCACTCCAGGCCTGGTCCAGAACCAGAATATCCAGCTGACAGGTCACAGGAGGAATGTAGGTGCTCCGGTTTAATCCCAGGAACTAGGGCATTACATCGCTTTCCTCTGTCTCCACGGGAACCCGCAAAGCTGCATTAATTCATGTATTCCTTTATTTATTTATTTACCCACAAACTATCGACTTATGCCACTGGATAGTCTCAAAGCTGGCTGAGCGTCTCACACAGGAGTATACCAACGATGCTGCGCCTGGGAATCGAACCCACAACCCAGGAGCGCCGAGCCCAACTCTCTCAGCTCCGTGCCACACGCGCAGTGTGAAAGCGGACGGGTGCAAACTGAGCAGGCAGCTGACTGGCTATCGCTAGGGCTGGCTATCCTATGGCATCCTAACTGAGCAGCCAGCTGATTGGCTATCGCTAAGGCTGGCTAGCCTATGGAATCCTGACTGAGCAGCCAGCTGACTGGCTATCACTAGGGCTGGCTAGCCTATGGAATCCTGACTGAGCAGCCAGCTGACTGGCTATCGCTATGGCTGGCTAGCCTATGGAATCCTGACTGAGCAGGCAGCTGACTGCTATCGCTAGGGCTGGCTAGCCTATGGAATCCTGACTGAGCAGGCAGCTGATTGGCTATCGCTATGGCAGGCTAGCCTATGGCATCCTAACTGAGCAGGCAGCTGATTGGCTCAACCTATGGCTGGCTAGCCTATGGCATCCTAACTGAGCAGGCAGCTGATTGGCTCAACGTATGGCTGGCTAGCCTATGGCATCCTAACTGAGCAGGCAGCTGATTGGCTCAACGTATGGCTGGCTAGCCTATGGCATCCTAACTGAGCAGGCAGCTGATTGGCTTAACGTATGGCAGGCTAGCCTATGGCATCCTAACTGAGCAGGCAGCTGATTGGCTCAACGTATGGCTGGCTAGCCTACGGCATCCTAACTGAGCAAGCAGCTGATTGGCTCAACGTATGGCAGGCTAGCCTATGGCATCCTAACTGAGCAGGCAGCTGATTAGCTCAACGTATGGCTGGCTAGCCTATGGCATCCTAACTGAGCAGGCAGCTGATTGGCTCTTGCTATGGCAGGCTAGCCTATGGCATCCTAACTGAGCAGGCAGCTGATTGGCTCAACGTATGGCTGGCTAGCCTATGGCATCCTAACTGAGCAGGCAGCTGATTGGCTCTTGCTATGGCAGGCTAGCCTATGGCATCCTAACTAAGCAGCCTGCTGATTGGCTCTTGTTATGGCAGGCTAGCCTATAGCATCCTAACTGAGCAGGCAGTTGATTGGCTCTACCTATGGCTGGCTAGCCTATGGCATCCTAACTGAGCAGGCAGCTGATTGGCTCTTGCTATGGCAGGCTAGCCTATGGTATCCTAACTGAGCTGGCAGCTGATTGGCTCTTGCTTATGGCTGGCTCGCCTATGGAACCCTAACTGAGCAGGTTGCTAACTGTCTCTCGCTATGGCTGGCTCGCCTACGGCATCCTAACCAATAGCAGTAATTTAAAATCAGGAGACAAACTGTACATTGAACCAAGGGCCTCGTGTCCAGGAGGGAAAAAAGATATATATACTGCATGTAATAGAAAGTTTCATTTGGAAATCTATAACATAAGCCAGGTAATTTTTCTGTTGGTGAGTCCATTAGGGGTGATATAAACCTGGCTGTACTGCTAGGATAACTTAGCAATGCTAACACCGCTTTTTTTTTTTTTTTTTTGCCCCTGCCCCAATGACACAGGCAGACACGAAGGACTGAAAGATTAATAGTTGCCCTGAAAGATTAATTATGCAAGAAATCCCAAACCCGTCACATTTGGATATACGGCCCTGACCGGGAGGAGCTGACCTAAGCAAGAGGCCACAGCAATAAACCTGGACTCTACTCCTACAGCACGGCGCCCCCTACAGATCACATGCCATTAATCACCAAGAATGTGAAAAGGTTGTGGTCGGCGTAGGGTTGCCAGATTGGCACATTTTGTCAAAGCCGGACACAGCATGCGGAGCTGGAAGCTTAATTGAGAACGAGGTGGGGTGCAGGGGGGGGGTGATTGATGTGCAACTTATATTTATTATAAAATTATTAATATTATAAATATAAACATATTACACTACCAGTAAGTTCCTTCCACCAATCAGGAACTCAGACCGGACGATATATTAAACGGACGGGACCACAACCCGGACACATATAACTTGAAAGTTGGACATTACCGGCAGATAAACCGGACGTCTGGCAACCCGAGGCCGCCATAGTTTTAATATTGCTCACTGCAGTGAAAGGGGCCGCTGTGTCTGATATTTACATCCGCTGCTGGATCTAACCTGCGTGAATACACTTTAATGTTTTTACAGCTTATTTATGCACCCTTTATATCACACTTACGGGCTGTTATGCCTCAAATGTTTGTTTATATCTTACCACTTTGCGCATATCTGTTATGATTTATCCATCGCTACATCTCACTCGTGAACGGACTATTATGATTGATATTTTTATGCCGTACTACCTGGCTACCACCCTATCTCCACAAAATATGATATTACGGTTCCTATTGTTTAAACATTAGTTACCACTTCTTGCACTTGAAACCAGCATAATGCTCGATATGGTTTATTTATAGGCCCGTTTATGGGACCGGGCAGCGCTGTTTGATATCCTGTGCCTCCTGCATCTCGGCTGCACCCAGCTCCCAGGCTCACCGTCTGACTGAACGAAGCCAGCCAACCGGTAACGGACAAAAAAAGACGGACGGTTCGCACGGCCACACGGAATCCCATTTCTTCTTTAGCACCCTCCCTCCCCCCCTCCCCACCCCCCCACCCTGTCGTATTCAGGGTATAAATAGACGGATATTACAGCGTTGCACACAGGGAAAAAACGAAGGTAGGTTTTTCCTGCCCCCCCCCCCCCCCCCGCTCTGCGGAGATACCAGCTTCAAAACGCACTCAGACATGACCGGGCGGTATTAAACACGCTCCATTACGTCTGCGGACTGCAGACGGAAAACCTCTTTTCCCCCCGACCCCAACGCTCTCTGCCAACTTAAAAAGATACGACCGCAGAACACAACGTCTGTTCAACGCACAGCCAATGCCACGCCCGCCGTTGTCTTAAGTTTATGTTTCATAAAGCGCGGAATTGCTCATGCGTCCGCGGCAGCGGCTTTATTTTTTTATTAATCGTCTGTCAGCAGGATGTTACGTGGCACGCTCCACGCGTTGGTATTTTTTTGGTCCTTTCTCCTTTTTCTCCTCCGGTTTATCGAATGATTTTCATTAACATCACCGACCCGAAAACCAAGGGCATCTCCTCCTCCTCCTCCTTCTCTACGGATACAACCTCTGCCTGTCATTGGTGATAGATCAGTGCCATATTTAACATCCTTTATTGTCAATTACAAAGTCAAGCGCATGGCCATAATTGAATTTGCGTGGTGCTGATGTCCCTAGTCTAAAATCACTGTCTTCTCCAATGAAGGCTACCTCCGTTATTGGTAGAGCAGTGATGGGGGGCTCCATTTGGGAAGGGAGAGGAGCCCATCTTTTACTGATGCGGTCCTTCAGATGCTTCCCCCCTCTGGCTTTAAAGTCAATTTGAACTGACATCCAGAAAATCACCGAACGGCAAACGCACACTCACACACACACACACGCACACAATAGCTGTGCAACTGCCACAATGACGTATAATTGGGGGGGAGGGGCTGGGGGTGAGGGGTGGATTGTGGATTATTTTCAGCCACCTCCACGGTAATAGGGACCTACATCCTACAGCTTCATCCACCATTTGCAGGGATTTCTTTGAAAAAAAAAATAGCAGATACCCCACAGCACATGTGAGTCATCCCCCTCATCTGTAAAATTCTGTGACTCTGTGCAGTAGGTTCTCTGTGTCGATGGGGATGCTGTGTCGGCAGGGACGCTGTGTCGAAGGGGATGCTGTGTCAGCAGGGACGCTGTGTCCATGTGAACTTTGTCAGTGTGGACTCTGTGTCAGCAGGGGAACTGTGTCAGTGTGGACTCTGTGTCGGTATGTGGACTCTGTGTCAGTGTGTGGACTCTGTGTCAGTGCGGACTTTGTGTCGGTGTGGACTCTGTGTCCATGCAGACTCTGTGTCAGTGCAGACTCTGTGTCGGTGTGTGGACTCTGTGTCAGTGCAGACTCTGTGTCGGTGTGTGGACTCTGTGTCAGTGCAGACTCTGTGTCAGTGCAGACGCTGTGTCAGTGCGGACTCTGTGTCGGTGTGTGGACTCTGTGTCAGTGCAGACCCTGTGTCAGTGCGGACTCTGTGTCGGTGTGTGGATTACAGGTGTTTGACAGCCCAGACAACGGGAGGGTGTTTCCAGCGAAAAGGAGGCGGGATCAGCAGGCGGGAGCCAGCGCGCCTCCTGGGGCTTAATCAGCCTAATCCCACAGGCCCCGCGCCCGCGCCACACAAAAGCCTCTTTGATCGGACGGCAACCCGCTAACGAATCGCGCGGAAAAAGGAGATCTCCTCGTTAAAATTACCAAAGCCCCTCTCTATCCCTGTCCTTCCCCCGCCTCTGCGTGTGTGTGTGTGTGTGTGTGTGTGCGTGAGCGTGCGTGTGTGCGCGTGTGTGTCTGTGTGTGCGTGTAACATTCTTTGTTTTGACATAAATACAATGTTATGGCACAGTCTAAATTGTGTTTTTTTTATTTTTTTTTTAAAGACATCGCTGGAAACTGATAAAGGCTTTCAGCCCCAACCCCCCCCCCCCCCCCCCACATCATATGAAACAAGCCCATTCATAAACATATAAGGGGATTTACACCCCGCGAGGAGCAGCGCTTTTCTTTTTGGCTCATCTCCTGTGCGCTGAAACAGCTGAATGGCGATGTGTGCGCTATTCAGGGGGCGTATTAAATCAGCGCTAATACTGTACATTTTCATAGCCCTGTGCCTTTTTATTAAGGATCTCCGGAATGTTCCGCTTGCATTGCTGAGCACCCCCCCCTCTCCCCTCCCCTTCCCCCTTCCTCCCAGTTCATTTGCGCTGATATCGGAGGGTAATGGGCACATGCTTCAGCGAGCCAATCAGAGCTCTGCCATTCGCCGGGCTACTCCGGCGCTTTCCAAAGGAACACATTTTGTGCTAAACGAGATGGTGTGCCCCCTTCCAGTACTGTACTGCTGGGGCCTCCTACCCCTTTCTCTCTCTGTGTGTGTCTCTCTCTCACTCTCTCTGTCTCGCTCACTGTCTCTGTGTCTCTGTCTCTCTCTCTCACTCTCTCTGTCTTTGTGTGTGTCTCTCTCTCTCTCTCTCTCTCTGTCTTTGTGTCTTTCTCTCTCTGTGTCTCTGTCTCTGTGTTTCTGTCCCTGTCTCTCTCTCTCACTCTGTGTCTCACTCTCTCTGTCTTTCTCTCACTGTCTCTCTCTCTCTGTCTTTCTCTCTCTGTCTTTGTGTGTCTCTCTCTCTGTCTTTCTCTCTCTGTCTCTGTGGCTGCGTGTCTTTCTCTGTCTGTGTCTCGGGTTAACCTTTTACACCCTGACCTCTAGCTGTTCACTGCTCATACGGGATTCAAATGAACTCTTGTCCTGTTCATGTCCATTGTTGTTTCTTACAGCCTGACCACTACACCGAATAACTGTCAAAACAGCCGAAAGTTTGCATTCTTCTTTAACCTCGCATAGTGCCTGTGGAAGTTTCTACTACTCTGCCCAACCTCATCCGCAGCTGACCTTTATATTCTTCTGTAAACTTTATATTCTTCTGACCCCTGAACCCAAAGACAATTATCAGGACACACATTGTCTCAAAGTCCATATGCACCTGACCCCTGACCCCCGACACAATTATCAAGCATACACTTTGTCTCTGGCTATAAATAAAAAGGAAGAACACTGGATAAATCTATCAGTATGTATCCAAGGGGATATTCTGTGACCCGTGCTCAAAGGTTTTTTTGTTTTTCTTTTACTTTTGTGATGTACATTTTGTGATATTATTTTCCATGGAGCACAAGCACATTGCAAGAACATTTTGTGAGCCCTGTACTTCAGAGACAAAGAAAGAAAGCTCAGAGCTACAGGATCAGATAATGTGATGTTTTTTGTTTTTTTTAGGGCAAGGGGTGTTTTTTGCAGTACTTTTAGGCATACGGAGATGAAATGACAAAACAAAATGGCGGCCATTAGTCATCTTTGACCCTATTAAACTTTACATCTGTGAGCTGAATCTCTGTCACTCATCTATGACCCTATTAAAGCGAATGTCGTTTTTTGATTGGTCTGACCTCTGAACCTATAAAATCTTTAAATGGCCCCGCGATCGTACCAAGAAAATGACACTGATCTATGACACACAGCCCAGGGAGGAGCAGAACCACAGAGAGAAAATGGCCGCCAATTCCACCCGGCACTGTAGAGGACTGAAAATATGAGGGGGGAAAAAAAAAAAAAGAAAGTAAACTAAAACTACTCGCCTTAATTTGCTGGGTATGACAAACTAACTGAAATGGACAGTTCAATTAAAATGATCTTTATTTAGTTTCTCGATGCCAAATTTATTTTGCACAGCACACTAATTCCGGGACAGTTGGAATATTGAGCGTGATAAAATGTGACAGCAATCGCCTTATGTAAAAAAAAAAAAAAAACAGAACATACTGAATACATTTCCCACAGCTGAAGCCAGTTCTGTTGCGATTGTGTAGAGAGGAGCATAAAAATAAAGTAAAAATCTCAATACTGTAACGCGTGCCAGGTATGAAATGCTAACCGTCAGCACATTTTAAAATATATTACAGCACCTCATTAACATCCACAGGATTAAAAGCTCGTGGCTACACTGTACAACTCCATATACGTATTTGAACAAGTTCAAATAGAATGTGGTGTCGGGACATTAAATGTTTTTGTGTTTAATTTGCACTTACCCCCGTCAGCAGTCTTACCGAAGGAACTCTTTGAC
>NC_049215.1:32392237-32404737 GCF_013347855.1 Anguilla anguilla | reverse complement strand
GGCCGGCCAGCGCGTGGGGGTTTGGGGGGGGGCGCATCGTGAGAACCCTCTCAAACCGCCGCAGGCTCAGCTTTGCTCTGCTGGAGAATCAATAAAGGCTTTCATCATCACGCTGCAGAGACGAAGCGCTTCACCTGGACTCGCCTCCGCCCCCGCCTCCACCTCCGCCCGCACACTTACCCCCTCAGACAGAATCGGGGGCCGGGGCGGAGGGACACGCTGTCCGTCAGCGCCGCCATTTCAACACGCCACCCCCCCCCCCCCCCCCCCCCCCCCCCCCCCCTCACCAACGGCACCCGCCAATCAACGGCACGTAAACGCACAGAGAGCCGTTAGGAGGGAACGCCGAACTCGTCCGTTTCCGTTACCGGCAAAACCGTGACGACGCCGTCCCCGCCCCGCCCCGCCACTTTTTCCGTTGGGGTTTGAAAAATTGGCGAGACTGGATTTCGCCCCGGCGACGCGCGCTGGTGCCGGCCTCCTGGCTCGGCTTCCGTCGCCGTCTCCACCCGGGCCAGACGCCTCCCGCTCGCCGATGATGGGGACTTCGCCTTCCTCGAAAACCTCGCACCGCGAATCTCGACATCCTCCGAACACGTCCCGCCCGCTCGCTCGCTCGCTCCCTCCCTCCCTCTACACCCCCTGTAGCTCTCAGCTGTCCCTCTGTTTCCGAGCCACTGCTTTTACGCTTCAGAATAAAACCAAAAAAAAATTTTTTAAAAAGAAAAAAACGGGAGGGTTGGGGGAGCGAGCTGTCATATCACACAGGGTTCCTGACACAGCAGAGTCCCACAGCCCCTCCCCCCCCCGCCCCGTGCCCTCCCCCCCCCACAGTGAAACGTTTGAACCGGTCCATCCGGCCCGTTCGAACCCGGGGAAGGCGGGAGAGTAAAAGGGACGCATCCGGACTTACCTGAACCTCGCTTGGACACGACCTTCAAGCTCTGGGCGATGGTGGAGTAGAGCAGGATCAGGAGAGGAATGGGAGCTTTCATTTTCCACCCGTCCTACAGTCCTGGGGGAGGGAGGAGGGAGAAGGGGGGGGGGAAGAGAAGGGAAGGTTAGCATCCTTTGCTGGGGAAGTGGGGGGGTGGCATTGGTGAAATAAAGAGGTTTGGACAGAGCTGAGCCTGACTAGGTCAAGTTACTGTGTCAGATGTGGGTCAAGAAGAATCATTTCAGTTACTTTAGACCTTAGAAGACACCAGTAAAATTCCCGCAGAAGATTTTTCTAAATTGTTATTATTTTTTAAAGGAGAGCAGGACAGTCCATCCTCCATCCACATTTTTTTCTTTTTGTTTTATTCATGCAGGTGGAGAGCAGAGAGGTCAGCAGCCAGAGAAGGGACCCCCCCAGCGGAGAAGGTGCCGCGGTGGGGATCGAACAGCAGCCCGTGTTGGGGGAATCGTACGTGGCTGTTTTACCACCATGTAAAGAGGCACATATCTGACCCAGGTGCAGGCAGTACCACAGAATCTCTAACAGGCTGGGCTGGGGATTGCCGGCTGTAGAGCCCTGGCATTGCAGGGTAGACAAGGGCCAGTTTAAAAAAAAATCTGGAATCTTGAAGCTGTACCAATCATACCACAATAATATAGAATATTACTACTATATCCAGGCAACCCCTGCTGAATGTTCATTGCAAAAAAAAAAAAAAAAACAAACAAAAAATGTCAGTTTTGTCAGTTTTTTAATGTATTTTTTCACCCAGGTGAAAGTGCTCCACCAGCCCTGTGCAGTGTCATCTCAAATAACTTCAATAAAGCTGTTTGAACCCCCCCCCCCCGCCCCCCCCCCCCCCCCCCCCCCCCCCCCCCCCCCCCCCCCCCCCCATAACTAAAGCCCAGCTGATCCAGAGAATTCAGTCTTCCAGAAATGATTATTATTTATTTATTTTTGTTTAAATCAGGTGAGCGTTGATTGATACTGACTATGACTAATGGGTGAAATGAAACCAATTAGGAAAATGCGCTGTTACACCGATTCAGTTCAAAATGCATTATCCTGAGTGACACCTACTGTATTACAGAAGACCAAACCTGTAAAAAATCCAATTAACAGATTTACATAAATAACTGTAATATATCTGAGGTGAGCAAATATATTACTAAATTTATTATTCAATAATTGCGGAAGAAACGTCCAAATTTTGACGTGTGCGTATTTTGATAATTTAGATTTCCGCTTCCTGCAATCATTCGTTGATTTCTTGTTTAAATTACGTTTTGCCACTTTCACTTGCACGTTTGGACTGAAGTTATAACGTAAGCACCTCAGACCCAGGAGGCAGGGCCTGACAGGCGTGGCCGAGTGCAGCCACTGTTCTGAGCACCGATTGTAGTTCCAGATCAGACAAAAACCACAGATCCGTTAGACTAATCAGATACGTTACATTACAGGCGTTCGGCAGACGTTCTTATCCAGAGCGACTTACACAACTCTTACATAGCATTCACATTGCATCCATTTATACAGCTGGATATATACTGGAGCAATGCAGGTTAGGTACCTTCACTCAAGGGTACAACAGCAGTGTCCTACTGGGGAATCGAACCTGAGACCTTTAGGTTACAAAACCAACACCTTACACATTATACTACCCTGCCAGCCCCCACAGGAGCAGAGATACTCAGCTCCTGCCTTTCCCCCTCTGTCCTCTCCGCTGTCTTAACTGGCCGAGGCCACTTTTGGTAACAAATTATTACAGTACAGGACATTTATCACCGCATGATGCGTTCGATCGAGGGCCATCACCGCGGTAACGCACTTGATTACGCCACTTTCCACCACTTCCGTGAATTTTCAGACAACGCGTTAAATTGGAACTGTTTTGGGTTCAACGGCAGTGAGACTTTCAATGTTGAGAATGTGAATACGGGGTGGGATATATCGAATCGGTGGCCGACACGAATCACATCTTTGAAAGTTTGCGGCAACTTCGTCCGAACTTTCCGGGAACATACCAAATAAATAAAAAATAAATAACGTTTTTTCCATATTTCCATATTTAGTGGAGTGTGCAGTAAGCCCAGGAAGCTCTTCTGAAAAGAGTTAAACAATGACCCAAAATCTCCTTTACACTCAGAGAAACAAAGAAACTCAGAGAACAAGATTCAAGACATTCCATTCCAAAAATACATGAAGTACTGGTACATTTCTATTAATTCTATGAAAATGAGCAGAGATGATTGGAGCAGAGTACCTAGAGAGGGTTTTTTCCACTGCTGTGCCATTATAGATGGATATGTTTCCAAAGGCTGAGAATCAATGCATTAGAGATTACCCTTCATCTCCTTGTTCCATTTGTGAATGAGAAATGAGATACGGTTTCAATTCTTTCATCTTTACCGAAATTGACCTGCTGTCATGACCCCTCCAATGGCACCAAATTAAACAATTAATGCAGCCCGTTTTCTCTCATTAATTTCCGCATTGTATAATACGGCGGCGATGCTCGGGGAACAGGATCAACGGTTTTCAGTGCATCGCACCTGGGGATAAATAGGAAATTGAAGTCGTGCATAAAGACCTGTCCAGGAATTTTTTTTAAAAATGCACGCAAAATAAAAAATACATGGTCTTCTTAGTGGGAACTAATTTCTTCATCTTTTCTGAAGAAGTATCTTAAGCTCCGCCCCCCTCCCCCCAAAACATCTGATGAGGTCATAATAAAGTTTACTCCAAGCTTCATACGGTATAAGGCCCAGGTTCAGGGGCAGGGATTCATTCATTTACAATGTTTCATTTATTTTATATCAATGATGGCTGTTTGGTTTTTTTGTGTGTTTTTTTAATCCTTCCTTTTGCAGAGATAGAGATGAGCTGTGTATGATCATGTGTGGGAGAGACTCAACGTTTTCGGCGAAAACCTCGTCGCGCGATAAGCATGTTTACATCGTGTCCCCGCGCCAGCGACAGAAGCTCTTTATGCTCCTCCAGACATTTTTTCGAGGAACGCTCGGCGACTGCCAAAGCACACTTGGCACCGCGCGGTCTGGGATTGTGGGTTCCTGTGTTCGACAGTCGGGCCTTTAAGAACATGTTGGCGATAAGCTCGTCAATTTGTTCAAAAATTTGTGCGGCTGGCTTCGGTTCCATTGATAGGCCCCCATTACCGTACACCCACACACACATACACATACACACGCACGCACACACACACACGACTGAACCGACCGAACGCGCAGCCTGTTGCAAACGTTGGGCATGTTTACCGCGCAGACAGCGTGTCAGAGATCGAGTAAAACGTGTTCCCCGGTGTCACGCTGGGTACATCATCATCTCTAATGGCCTGTGATTCACTGTGTACCGTGTCTCCCCGCATGTGCATCTGCATATGCTGCTCATATTTCAGACGGCTTTCATTTTATATCGGTACAGTACACACGTGTGCACTGTACCTCTCATCAGCGTCAAGATTGTGAGAACTGCCCTTGAGAAACCCTCACTGCCCTGCACGCCCTCCCTCCCTCCCTCATCTCCCCCAAACCCCCCGCCCCAACCCCCCAAATAATGGTTCTACATTTCTCTCTCCAGTTCTCCGGGAACTCAGGGAGAAATCTTATCATTTTAATTAGCCTTCCCTCTTGTGAGGTACAAACATTTACACAAAAGGCAGTCTTGATGAGCCAGCCTCAGCCCCAAACTCACCAGCCACAAATGAGGATTATTAAATGTCTGTTCACACTGGATCACCAACCCTCTAATAACTACTGATAATTTACAGTGAAGTGCAGTGTGTAAGATTAAAGACCTTTTGGCATTTCTATGAAAATTATCACTACTTTACTGAGCAATTATTTTTTTAACCTTTTCCTAAACTTACAGGAGCAAGAAATTATTTTCAGATACTTTCTTCAGAATTCAGAGCTTTCTGAAGAATTAAACTTTGAAAGGTGTTTGGTTCCATATACCACGAAAGCACAAAGCCCCTTTCACACATGACCTTTATGAAGATGATTAATAAATCCTTGGCCATTCAACCAAATATGGTTTAATCCCCCCACCCCCTTTTACACACATGTAAGCTTGCAGGTCGAAATACAAATTGTATTTCTCTTATACAAAGATCCTACTCACTTCAGTAAATGGCATATATATTATTAACTATTAAAATATTACAGGTGCGGTATGTGAGTTTTTTTTTTTTAGAACGTTTTTGCTCACAATTTGGTTCAATTTCCTTCAAACCTGAAACATATATCAATAAATTATAAGCTCAACAAAATATATTTTTTTAAATACGTCTCTCTGACTGCCCCAGGCTCTGAAATCAGCCACTCTTAATTTTTTTACCATGCCTGAATCTTAACAACCAATCAGGATAGCTCTCTGCAAGGAGGCCAATCAGGACAGCTCTATGCCTGTCAATCATGTGAAGCATTCACAGTGCTGACAGAGCAGAGATACTGCATAGCCACTGCTATAGCTAGGTAGTTGCCTAGAAAAACAAAATAAGAATGGCAGAGAAAAAGATCCCAGAACTACTAGTTCCACCTTAGACTACAACGGCATATATTGATTTTAAAAAAAAGAAAGACTGTTGAACAAAAGATTTTGACCAAACATTAATTGAATCTAGCGAGAAATTGAAGACGAGCGAAAATTGGCTTGGCTTTTCAGTGAGATCTCAGGGACTTGAAGGGCTTAAAAAGAGATGCTGAGCTTGTACTATTTCTGCCGGACAGGTAACTTTCTCGTTTGTTCTATTTCTGTCGGCATTTGTTAACTGTGTAGCTGAAAAAGCTAGAAAACATTAGCTAGTTATGATGATGTATTTAGTCCACTTTTATATTTATGCTGTACATTAGATGTTGTAGCTTATCTGTAGCTAGCTAGCTATGTTTATAGCTACCTATGCTGTTCAAGGGGTGAAAAAAGTCGCACACTCCAGTTCCAGATATTGTATACATGTTTATTTAACTAACGTTTCACCTGTAACTATGTCTGGGTCGCATACAAACAAAAATTCTGGTGTCTGCATATATCAACTGGCGTTACCCAGAGCGGTAAATAAAAAAACCATAGCTATGTTAATTGTTTATGTTCATTATGACAGCATTATGGGTTTTATTTTCTATCTGTGAAAGAGGTAGGATGTGCTTCACTCTCCCGACATTACGTTTCAAAGCTCTTCTCCTATCTGTGCAGATGACGCACGCGCATGCATGTGTTCAGAGGGAAAGTTAAGGGGAGTGGGTGGAACGTTTTTTTTTTTTCTCTCCTACATCTAGCCCTCCCTCGCTCGTTTGTTTCTCCAAACTTACATGCTGCACCTTTAAATTGGAATTTCAAAATGGCCAAGTCAAAAATTGCATTGAGGTCAGAAGCAGTGTACATTTACAAATATCCACGTTTATACAACACACACATATCAAAAAGGAGCTTGATTTCAACGAGCAAAACTCTATTCTATTGTTTCCAGGGAAACTGGCCATGCAGGTAATTATAAGAATGTTCTCCAGGCTTGTGTGCTTGTTCTCAGAGACACACTGCTTGTAAGGTGAGCTCTGCCATGATGTGAAATGTAATATATTGTATAGATTTCCATCATTAAAAGCAAGACATGGTTTGCCAACCATGTTCCTTTTCCTCAAAGAATATTAATTTCATATATTAGCTATTTTTACTGGATGGATACTTCCAAGACCAGAACTAGCATAGAAGTCTTATGTGTTAAAAAGCGTATTACAAAACATGACATTGCGTTCTTAAATGCACTTGTAATCGACATATTCTACTGTATATAAGGGCATAATTTTAAGCAACACCCAAACATTTACAACAAATACACACGTTCTTAAAGGAAGTCCTGTGACACAACATTACATAATCTGGGCAATCGGTAAATTCATGTGTATCTTGCCAGTAGATTCGGGGGGAAGAGTTTGGCTGGATCTGCAGTAAAACAGAGATGTGGATTGCGGCAAAGGCTGAGATAACCTTTCATTACGCTGAAAAGTGGCCTCACGCACGGATTTTATACCTGAATGGATATACTTTACTGCGCTTCGAGAACGCCGTTCTCCGATGGAGAAAGAACATCAGCGAAAATGGGTGTTTTGTTTTACTGCATCGGGGCAGGAGGCCCAATATGCTGGGAAGTGACTGAAAATGTGATTATTTGAGCAACTATAACTGACACTAGGATGGAAAAGGTGCTCCTTTGAGTAACTATAACTGACATTAGGATGGTGCAATCTCACCACATCCTTTTTTAAAGGTTACAGCATTCACTACCCCCCCCCCCCCCCAAAGCGTGCATATACTAGATTTAAAAATCTTTACACTAATCAGAGAGACAGATTCATCTCTTGATCTCTACCCTGCACCCTTGCCTTCTCACTCTTGCCTCCTCTCTCCCTCCTCTCTCTCTCTCTTACTCCCTCTCCACCTTCTCCCTTTCTCTCTCTCTACCTCCTCCCTCACTCCCTTTAAACCTCCCCTGTCTCCCCCTGCATCTCTCTCTCTACCTCCTCTCTCTCCCTCTACATTTCTTCCCTCTCTCCCTCTCTCTCTCCCTCTTCCCTTCCCCTCTCTCCCTCTCTCTTCCCTTCCCCTCTCTCCCTCTCAACCTCCTCCCTCCTTCTCTCTCTCCTTTTCCACCTTCTCCCTCTCTACCTCCTCCCTCACTACCTCAAAACTTCCGCTCTCTCCCGACATCTCTCTCTCTCCAATTTCTATCTCTCCTCTACATCTCTTTCCTCTTTCCCCCTCTCTCCCTCTCTTCTTCCTCCCTCCCGCTGTCTCTCTCTTCCTTTCCACCTTCTCCCTCTCCCCTCTCTCTCTCCCCATAATAATCATAAACATGTTCTTATTGTTCTGTTCTTATCTAATATCACACATGTAGCCAGATATGATTACCATTTACCATTAGAGCTTTAGAATAATACATATGAACATAAAGTTATGTTTGGAATACTAAATGCAGCACTAGTCACAGTTTAGCCTTGTTAACAGCATTGAAACATCTTTTAAACTTCTGTTTTTCATCATTCTAGGTCTTTGCCTTTCCAGTCCAATGCACTTTCTGTCATTTGAATTGTCACAGTCATCCGGAGACATACCTCCTGTGCAACATACAGTAAGTCTCCAGAATTAATTCAACCTGAAGACCATTCGGCTTTGGAGAGCGTTGATATTTCTATACAACTGCGCCCCCAGTGGCAAGTTTAAATACCACCGGATGCAGATGTGGAGCAGTCAGTTTGACATACGCTTTAACATGCAGGGGGTGAAATTTCTCACACAAAGAACACTAACCTAACAGGGACATTCCACACAACTATCAAATGTAGGATCCAGAAAGACAGAATTCATATGGGTGACTGCAAGGCACTATGAACCTGGGTAATGACTGGAAGGACAGTATAACTGTGGGCTAGATGTAGCTTACAGGCAGTAAAGCTCAGATTTATTACAACGGGAGCCGTGTAACTGAGACTGTTATTCTCTGAACTGGATGGCCCATTACCATTCAGATTTTCACCCAGTGGAAAAATACTCTCACTGTCAACTATTACCGCCTTCTCCCTGAGCAAGTCTACATGCAAACACCCCGCTCCGCAGGCTCCTGGGGGGCCGGTTTGGATTTAAAGGGTTTTTCCAAGGGGACATACGTCACAGACTCCAGAGTTCTCAGGATTACAGTATTGATCTACCCGACAGCCACCGTATAAGAGACGACATACTGTAACATACTCATGAGGTCCTGAGTTCAGCTGTTACCCCAATGTGCTGTATCCCACTGTTCTGTGCTGTACCCTACTGTTCTGTACCCTACTGTGCTGTGCTGTACCCCACTGTTCTGTACCCTACTGTGCTGTATCCTACTGTGCTGTATCCCACTGTGCTGTACCCCACTGTGCTGTATCCTACTGTGCTGTATCCTACTGTGCTGTACCCCACTGTGCTGTACCCCACTGTGCTGTATCCTACTGTGCTGTACCCCACTGTGCTGTACCCCACTGTGCTGTATCCTACTGTGCTGTATCCTACTGTGCTGTACCCCACTGTGCTGTACCCCACTGTGCTGTACCCCACTGTGCTGTATCCTACTGTGCTGTATCCTACTGTGCTGTGCTGTACCCCACTGTGCTGTATCCTACTGTGCTGTACCCCACTGTGCTGTACCCCACTGTGCTGTATCCTACTGTGCTGTACCCCACTGTTCTGTATCCTACTGTGCTGTATCCTACTGTGCTGTACCCCACTGTGCTGTACCCCACTGTACTGTATCCTACTGTGCTGTGCTGTACCCCACTGTGCTGTATCCTACTGTGCTGTACCCCACTGTGCTGTACCCCACTGTACTGTATCCTACTGTGCTGTGCTGTACCCCACTGTGCTGTATCCTACTGTTCTGTACCCCACTGTGCTGTACCCCACTGTGCTGTATCCTACTGTTCTGTACCCCACTGTGCTGTACCCCACTGTGCTGTACCCCACTGTGCTGTACCCCACTGTGCTGTATCCTACTGTTCTGTACCCCACTGTTCTGTATCCTACTGTGCTGTATCCTACTGTGCTGTATCCTACTGTGCTGTATCCTACTGTTCTGTACCCCACTGTTCTGTATCCTACTGTGCTGTATCCTACTGTTCTGTATCCTACTGTGCTGTACCCCACTGTACTGTATCCTACTGTGCTGTACCCCACTGTGCTGTATCCTACTGTTCTGTACCCCACTGTGCTGTGCTGTACCCCACTGTTCTGTACCCCACTGTGCTGTATCCTACTGTGCTGTATCCTACTGTGCTGTACCCCACTGTTCTGTATCCTACTGTGCTGTATCCTACTGTGCTGTACCCCACTGTGCTGTACCCCACTGTACTGTATCCTACTGTGCTGTGCTGTACCCCACTGTGCTGTATCCTACTGTTCTGTACCCCACTGTGCTGTACCCCACTGTGCTGTATCCCACTGTGCTGTATCCTACTGTGCTGTACCCCACTGTGCTGTATCCTACTGTGCTGTGCTGTATCCTACTGTTCTGTACCCCACTGTGCTGTACCCCACTGTGCTGTATCCCACTGTGCTGTATCCTACTGTGCTGTATCCTACTGTGCTGTGCTGTACCCCACTGTGCTGTATCCTACTGTTCTGTACCCCACTGTGCTGTACCCCACTGTGCTGTATCCCACTGTGCTGTATCCTACTGTGCTGTACCCCACTGTGCTGTATCCTACTGTGCTGTACCCCACTGTGCTGTACCCCACTGTGCTGTATCCTACTGTGCTGTATCCTACTGTGCTGTACCCCACTGTGCTGTACCCCACTGTGCTGTATCCTACTGTGCTGTATCCCACTGTGCTGTACCCCACTGTGCTGTATCCTACTGTGCTGTATCCTACTGTTCTGTACCCCACTGTTCTGTATCCTACTGTGCTGTATCCTACTGTTCTGTACCCCACTGTTCTGTATCCTACTGTGCTGTATCCTACTGTTCTGTACCCTACTGTTCTGTACCCTACTGTGCTGTATCCTACTGTGCTGTGCTGTACTCCACTGTGCTGTATCCTACTGTGCTGTGCTGTACCCCACTGTGCTGTATCCCACTGTGCTGTATCCTACTGTGCTGTGCTGTACCCCACTGTGCTGTATCCCACTGTGCTGTATCCTACTGTGCTGTGCTGTACCCCACTGTGCTGTATCCCACTGTGCTGTATCCTACTGTGCTGTGCTGTACCCCACTGTGCTGTACCCCACTGTGCTGTATCCAACTGTGCTGTGCTGTACCCTACTGTGCTGTGCTGTACCCCACTGTGCTGTATCCCACTGTGCTGTATCCTACTGTGCTGTGCTGTACCCCACTGTGCTGTATCCCACTGTGCTGTATCCTACTGTGCTGTGCTGTACCCCACTGTGCTGTATCCCACTGTGCTGTACCCCACTGTGCTGTATCCCACTGTGCTGTACTCCACTGTTCTGTACCCTACTGTGCTGTATCCTACTGTGCTGTGCTGTACCCCACTGTGCTGTATCCCACTGTGCTGTACCCCACTGTGCTGTACTCCACTGTGCTGTACTCCGCTGTGCTGTACCCCACTGTGCTGTACTCCACTGTTCTGTACCCTACTGTGCTGTATCCCACTGTGCTGTACCCCACTGTGCTGTATCCTACTGTGCTGTGCTGTACCCCACTGTGCTGTATCCCACTGTGCTGTATCCTACTGTGCTGTGCTGTACCCCACTGTGCTGTACCCCACTGTGCTGTATCCCACTGTGCTGTACCCTACTGTGCTGTGCTGTACCCCACTGTGCTGTATCCCACTGTGCTGTACCCTACTGTGCTGTGCTGTACCCCACTGTGCTGTATCCCACTGTGCTGTACTCCACTGTGCTGTATCCCACTGTGCTGTACCCCACTGTGCTGTACTCCACTGTGCTATACCACACTGTGCTGTACTCCACTGTGCTATACCACACTGTGCTGTACTCCACTGTGCTGTACTGAACTGTGCTGTATCCCTCTGTGCTGTCACACTGTGTGCTGTACCCTACTGTGCTGTCACACTGTGCTGTACCCCTTTGTACTGTACCACACTGTGCTGTACCCCTTTGTACTGTACCACACTGTGCTGAATCCCCATTGTGCTGTACTCTCAGAGAGAGAGAGAGAGAGAAGAGCGAGGAGAGAAAGAGAGAGAGAAAGGAGAGAGACATTCAATCTAAGCCTGTGCTCAATGGCTGAGCTCACGAATGAGCCTGCATTGTTTATCATTCCCACTGCCATTCTCTCAGCACAGATGTCTGTTACATGCGCACGCACACGCAGGTCCACGTGTCTGCACAAATACGCACACACACGCACAAACACAGACACACACACACACACAGATACACACACACACACACAATGCTGACTTTGGTTTCATCTGCCCTGCATTTCCCATTGTACACGTCAGCATACATATAGCCAGCATTTTAGTATACAGCATTCTTGATTTTTAGGTCACCATTAATACATATTAATAAAGTCAAATCACAAAGGTCACAGTTTTCAGGATGAGCATTTTCAACATAAGCGCATATTTATAGCCTTGTGTGGAGGCTTCTCAATCCACTGCAGTCAATGCAACGTGTAATAAACCGGAATGGCTGGTTTCGTGCGGCTGGTACTGGCCTGGTGATGCCTTTGAGCACGTGCCTGTCCAGTGTGCTGGCTATACAACACCCACCACCATTGCAAACACATATCTGCCTTACTCATGACACAAGGTATAGGGCACACTGGCAGATAAATGCTTTGCATTTAACATTAAATTATTTTTCAAAATATATATTACATAAGAATTTCTAGTAGCTGTGTTGTTGTACTGTACGTATGAATACATTACAGGCATTTAGCAGACGCTCTTATCCAGAGCGACTTACACAACTTTTACATAGCATTTTACATTGTATCCATTTATACAGCTGGATATATACTGAAGCAATTTCGGTTAAGTACCTTGCTCAAGGGTACAACGGCAGTGTCCTACCCAGGAATCGAACCTCC
>NC_049215.1:32339737-32389737 GCF_013347855.1 Anguilla anguilla | reverse complement strand
GTTTAATCCCCATTAGTTAAGTCGACGGGATCAGTTACGTCCCCTCGTCGCAGAGGTCGCCCCGAAAGCACGTTAATCCCGCCGCGGGGACGGCCGTCCTCTCGTGCGGTGAGTTCATTTCGCGGTCGCGCCCAACCGTGCCCGCAGCTGGCGCTGAAATCCCCGCCGGGGAGCGCGTTTTTTGACCCGTGGAGGCGGGCCAGGCGGGCGGCGGTGGTGGCGGTGGGCGTGGCGCGGACGCAGACGCAGACGCAGACGCACGCGCGTCTCTCCCGCCGATTCGATTCAATTCGCGGGGCACTGCCTTCCCTTCCTGGCGGAATGCGCGACGCGACGCCCTGGCCGCCCCCCCCCCCCCCTTTTTAAACCGGCCCAATTACGCTCCTCTCTTCCGCCTCTTTGCGCCCCGTGCATGGCGGCAGCGGGCGGCAGCGGGCGGCGGTTAAAAATCAATCCCCCGCCTGAGCGGGCAAGGTCGCGACTCACCGGCGGGGGGGAATTCAGGCTCCAGGCCAGCCACTTTGGGGAGGGCTCTCAAGGACACACACTTGAACTGGGATTGAGACTTCCAGGCCGGGGTCCGGGGGCTGGGGGGCTGGGGGGGAGGGTAAGAGAGGTTTGGCCCTACCTGTCCAATGAACTGTCGCTAGACAAAATCTACAGGAGAAAAGGCTGCTGCTGCCAAGTATATAGAGGATATTTAAGACAGAGCTACCTGCTGCAGCACCAAACACTCACCCCACTGCAGCACTACACACTCAACCCACTGAGCACCAAACACTTACCCCACTGCAGCACCAAACACTCAGCCCGCTGCAGCACCACTCAACCCACTGCAGCACTACATACTCAACCCACTGAGCACCAAACACTCACCCCACTGCAGCACCAAACACACACCCCACTGCAGCACCACTCAACCCACTGAATCACCACACACTCACCCCACTACAGCACCACTCAACCAACTGCAGTACCAAACACTAACCCCACTGAAGCACCAAACACTCACCCTGCTGCAGCACCAAACACTCACCCTGCTGCAGCACCACTCAACCCACTAAAGCACCAAACACTCAACCCGCTGCAGCACCATTCACCCCTGCTGTAGCAGGACTCACTCAACGCTGCTGCTGCACCACTCAACCCACTGAAGCACCAAACACTAACCCCACTGAAGCACCACACATTCACCCTGCTGTAGCAGGACTCACTCAACGCTGCTGCTGCACCACTCAACCCACTGAAGCACCAAACACTCACCCCACTGAAGCACCACTCAACATGCTGCAGCACCAAACACTCACCCCGCTGCAGCACCACTCAACCTCGCCGCAGCACCAAAAACTCAACCCCACTGCAGCACCACTCACCACGCTGCAGCCCCAAAAACTCAACCCCGCCGCAGCACCACTCAACCCCGCCGCAGCAGCAGCATCCGCACCGTCAGCAGGGCCGGGCCGCGCGGCTGCGGCGCCATCAGTCAGCCGGCGAGGAGCGGCCTCCGCCGCCCGCCGGTACACAACAAATGAATATTGATGGCAGTGAAAGGGATGCTGTTATGATACGGTCTGAGGGCTGAAGATTACACTGTCTGAAGCCATGATGAAGCCGCTCCTTTATTGCTTGTTTCTTTAATGAATGAATGCAAAGCATTTAAATTTAGTGGCACTGCAGCTGGACAGTGCCACCCAAGAGGCAGTCGAAAGGCACAAAGCTTTCCAGAACAAGGAGGTGCTGGGGGTTGGGGGTGGCGGGGGTTGGGGTTCGGGGGGGGGGGGGGGTTTGCTTCACTTCCTGTGTGGGTGAAAGATTCCCATGGCGACCGGCCTGTCTTTATTAAATAGTAAATAAACCTGAAGGTTCTCCCGCTAACATGCGCGGCCAGTCCGCTAAACGCATTCAAATTCACACGAGACGCAGCGTCCACTGAACTGCTGCCGCACGGTTTCATCTGTCCAATCACCGCCTTTACAGTGGCTCCTTGGGGTGCAGTGGGGGGGGGGGGGGGGGGGAGGTAAGGGAGGGGGGTTGCTGCTGGCAGTTCCACCAGTAGCCTCTGTGCTTACTCACTGTAACAGGGGAAAGAAAATCCACCCAAACAAAAAAAGCTCCATTCTTCAGCCAAAAAATACACCGAATACAAAGCAAGACAAATGTCCCTCTCTCTCAGTGTGGCAGAAACGCTTAGCAGCGCAGGGGGAGAAAAAAAAAAAAGAGAAATTTGCTGCCACTTAATTGCTGAAGAAAGCAAACTGTGCAGACGCAGTCAAACAGGGTTAAGTTCCAATAACACAGCCTGCTGAGCTGTCTGCAAAGTCAAACAGGCTCAAGTTCCAGTAACACAGCCTGCTGAGCTGTCTGCACAGTCAAACAGGCTCAAGTTCCAGTAACACAGCCTGCTGAGCTGTCTGCACAGTCAAACAGGCTCAAGTTCCAGTAACACAGCCTGCTGAGCTGTCTGCAAAGTCAAACAGGCTCAAGTTCCAGTAACACAGCCTGCTGAGCTGTCTGCACAGTCAAGCAGGGTTAAATTTCAGTAACACAGCCTGCTGAGTTCTTTACACGGTCAAGCAGGGTTCAGCTGCAATAACACAGCCTGCTGAGTTCTCTGCACAGTCAAGCAGGGTTCAGTTGCAATAACACAGCCTGCTGTGCTCTCTACACAGTCAAGCAGTGTTAAATTTCAGTAGCACAGCCTGCTGTGTTCTCTACACAGTCAAGCAGGGTTCAGTTGCAATAACACAGCCTGCTGTGCTCTCCGCTTTAGGGCGGTAGGTCAGATACGGTGAGGTCGCACGCGCTGGCGCCTCCTGAACACCTGACCACCCTCAAGCTGATTATTATGTATACCACAGACACCAGGACAGCGGAGAATAAACACTGCCATTGATCTGGAATTCCTAAAGGAGGATGTGTGGATGTGTGTGTTTGTGTGTGTGCATGTGTGTGTGTGTGTGTGTGTGTTTACACTGCAGCAGCACAGCAATTATTCATATCTATTGTGAGGAGGGAAGATTAATATCTGACGAAGAGGATGGCTCCTCATGCAGGGGCTCATAGGCCAGGAATTCGGACAGCGAGTTTATCCGATACAGTGCAGCACTGGGAACGGGAACCGTGGGGCATTTAGAGAGAAGATCTGTTCCCCCGGGTTCCCCAACTACAGGGGCTTCCCCCTACAGCCAGGCCCACTGCTAATCTCAAATAGGCAGGTCCCCCCTACTGCTCATACACAGCCAGGTCCCCACTACTCACACACAGTCAGGTCCCCACTACTCACACACAGCCAGGTCCCCACTACTCACACACAGCCAGGTCCCCCCTACTACTCACACACAGTCAGGTCCCCACTACTCAAACACAGCCAGGTCCCCACTACTCACACACAGCCAGGTCCCCCCTACTACTCACACACAGTCAGGTCCCCACTACTCACACACAGTCTCCCTCTACTCACACACAACCATGTCCCCACTACTCACACACAGTCAGGTCCCCACTACTCACACACAGTCTCCCTCTACTCACACACAACCAGGTCCCCACTGCTCACACACAGTCAGGTCCCCACTATTCACACACAGTCAGTGCCCCGCTACTCACACACAACCAGGTCCCCACTACTCACACACAGCCAGGTCTCTACTACTCACACACAGTCAGGTCCCCACTACTCACACACAGTCAAGTCCCTACTACTCACACACAGTCAGGTCCCCACTACTCACACACAGTCTCCCTCTACTCACACACAACCAGGTCCCCACTACTCACACACAGTCAGGTCCCCACTATTCACACACAGTCAGTGCCCCGCTACTCACACACAACCAGGTCCCCACTACTCACACACAGTCAGGTCTCTACTACTCACACACAGTCAGGTCCCCACTACTCACACACAGTCTCCCTCTACTCACACACAACCAGGTCCCCACTACTCACACACAGCCAGGTCCCCACTATTCACACAGTCAGTGCCCCGCTACTCACACACAACCATGTCCCCACTACTCACACACAGTCTCCCTCTACTCACACACTGCCAGGCCCCATGTATAAACAGGCCTTATTGCCTCTCAGGGCACAACTGAGAACTGGATGTTCTGCTCCACAGTATTACAGGCACACACCTCATCTTCAGGGATGCCTAAAAGTATATTAAAATATTTTTATCATATTTATATTTTTGTAAAATAAAATTCCTCCCATAAACTTTACAGAATAAACCTAAATCTAAATGTTAGAGGCACTGGGTTTCTTAGCAGCTTACTTACTTAGTACAGAAACTATTACAAGCATGAACTATACAAGCCACATTCCATGTAAAATACGTGAACATACATGCACTGGAAACAGTGCCTGTCGTCTTCATCCGTGCAATCGTCTGTTCAGCCACTCTCCAGGAGCACCAGTAAGTTTCCTCAGGACTGCCGTCTATTACACACTGCATGCAGCCTGACATCTGTGTCTTTACTGGGGGAAATTAGGGTACCGTGAATATGACAGCAGCGGTCACCGGGGATTGGTCGTAATGAGCCCCCGGACACCGAGGGCCATGACTGAACAACAAGCCCGCGACTGCTACGCCCAGGACCGCGGATGCAATTAAGCCCTACTAGTGCCAAACATCTCCACACTTAGACAGCACCTGGACGAGCGACCTGAGGGAGCACTCTGCAGTTTCTCTCTCTCTCTCTCTCTCTCTCTCTCTCTCTCTCGCTCTGTCATTTTCCTCAGGAGCAACTGTAAATGCGCATGATGGAATCGCTCCTTCGCGCTAATGTGGAGCCTGTCACAGCCGAGAGTCCGGTAAATCTCAAGGTTTTCTCCTTTTCCCTCTCCTTCTATCTCCATTGTAATTTGTTGGCACCTCAAACTCATGAATGACTCATCGGCACAGCTGAAGAGAAGAGATTCAAATGTGACCCCCCCCCCTCCCCTCTCAATTTTACAGTTATGGCATGTTGATTCACATTCACACACACACACACACACACACACACACACACACTTCACAATTCATAAAAATGCCAGTGTCTGTGTCTGGATCTTAATTTCAGCAACCTGACAGTCCACCGATAGCTTGAAACCCGAGCTCACTGCTGTAGCCCTGCTATTGAAGAGGCCTTCAGGGCCTTTGTTTGTTTTCTTTCCCTGTGTTTCATCTGACCACCATTTCATCTCCCAGAATTCCTCTGGGAAGCTCCTATATGCATTTCCCCCATCCCATCCCTCCCCCCACCCCCCACCCTCCTCCCTCATCCTCTGAGGATGGGATGTACACTGACAGTAAGAAAATCATTTTATTAAGGTCTGGGCAAAGGGGGAGGGGGGGTGTGTGCACAGTTTACATGAGCCAGTTATAACAGGGTCTGTAAAATCCTACGCAGACCAAAAGCCAAGCCCGGAAATTCACTGGGAAGAGCGGCATTCCCAACTGGAATTTCCTAATCTTTTTGGAGAGCAGGGAAGCGCTCCCTGGCTCAGATATCGGCAGAAGCAGAACATAAGCAGCTGATTAAAAACGGGCTCGTGTTAACCGCAGCGGTGGGGGGGGGGGGAGCCGTCCACTCGTGTGGTATAACTGCCTGATCGGGGGGGGGTGGGGGGGGGGGGGAGATACACGCACAGAAGAAAAGACCCAAATTCCAGCACTAAAAAAATTATTATGAGGGGAGCACAACCTTCAGTCCATCAACCGCTCACCAGGTTCCCCCCGGACCCGAATGAAATGTTGCCCCTCGTTCAGCTTCTCAACGAGTTCAAGTCAGAGAGAGTTGTGGCTCCCCTTTCCCCCCCCCCACCCCACCCAATAAAAGCTCAGTTTCTGGGGCCTATACTCATTTCTAACACTGTAATAAACGCTATTTCTCCGCACACAAGGTATAAGACTGGCATAAAGGTGACCAAACGGACAGAGCTGGCTGTATGTGATCGGGGAACCAGAGCAAAAAGAATAGTGCAAACTTTTCTTCTGACATTTGCATTTTTTAAAATGATTATATGATATTATATTATTTTTGTTTGGTTTATAGAGCACGACCAGCATCAAATATCTTATATTAATAAGAAATATTCTCCTAAAACAACATGAAATTGTCTTTTTGTGTGTGTGCATGCGTGCCTGTGTGCGTGTACGTACAGGGTTACGAGATGCACAGTCCCTAAGAATATACACACATTTTAACTCTCGGTACATAATACAGAAATTAAAAATATTCTTTTCCCGCAATATTTCTGTAATTGTTACGTTTCTGTCGGCCGGGCCGAAGGACGGCGCGCAAAAAAAACCCGCGCGGTCCCGACCGCCATCTCCGCCAGGGGAATGGCGGAACGGCGGACCGGCGGACCGTCATGTCGCGGGTTTTGGATTCTGACAGACGCGGATGAGCCGCTTTATCTTCCCCGTCTCGTTCCGTTCCGTTCGCGAGAACGAGCGCGAGCGCGCCTCCTCCCCACCCCCCACCCCCCCGTTCCCCCGTTCCCCTCGCGGCCTTTCCGGAGGGCGAAATCTGACAGCTTCTCTCTCTCTCTCTCTGTCTCTCTCTCTCTCTCTGTCTCTCTCTCTCTCCCTCCGTCCCTCTCTCTCTCTCTCTGTCTCTCTATGTCTTTCTCTCTCTCTCTGTCTCTCTCTCTCTCCCTCCCTCTGTCTCTCTCTCTCCCCTTCTCTCTGTCTCTTTCTCTCCCTCCCTCTCTCTCTCTCTCCCCCTCTCTCTGTCTCCCTCCCTCTCTCTCTCCCCCTCTCTCTGTCTCTTTCTCTCCCTCTCTCTCTCTCTCCCCCTCTCTCTGTCTCCCTCTCTCTCTCTCTCCCCCTCTCTCTGTCTCCCTCCCTCTCGGCCGCCCCGTGTCCGGCACGTGACCATTTTTTTTTTTTCCCAAAAAAAATAAATAAATAAATAAAAAAAGAGAAGTGTGTCGCGGGCTCATTGCCATTCCTTAGGTGGCGCTTCGGTATCGCCGCGGCGGCGGTGGTTCCCCGGGAAACCGTGCATGCGCCGCGCTCGCCTGATATTTTCTAATGGAGTGCGTGCATGTGATAGATGCTCCTGACATCAAAATGGCATGAAATAGCACGGCTAGTCCTCTGGTCGTGTGACTACAGAAACGCAGGCTGACTTGTGACTACTTAAACTGTCCCTCTCTTCAAATAGCACTTTGCTATCGGTTAGCAGAGGCTCTTACCTGGAGCAATGTACTGTGGCGAAGAACATCAGTGTTGCTCTCAGGAATACATAAATGTGATATCACCAAGAAAGCAGAGAGGCCCATTAATAATCAATATGTGTAATGTTAACCTAGCAAAAAAAAAAATTGTATTGCAACTGAAGGAAGTACCGCTAGACAGAGTACCACTTTACACAGCTACAGCGATGACATTTTCCAAAGGGAAATTCAGAGAAAGTTTAGAAAGTTGAGTCTGAAGAGGTCGGCCTACGGTCTGTGTCAGAACATGGGCTGGGTCGCCGTTGTTCTGACTGTGATGGGAAGCTCACTCCACCAATGGGGGGGGCCAGAACTGACAGGATATGACCTGGCAGAGCAGGCACGCCAGATGCCCAACGACAGCAGAACGAAGATGTCTCTGTAGGTGAAGTAGGGTTTTAACAATCTTTTTAGCTGCCTGATGGGATAGCACCAAGGCTTTGAACTTCATGTGAGCTTAAATAGGTGTGTGGGGAGGGGGGAGTGACATGGCTGGGGAGGTCATAGCTAAAATTAGCAGCAGTATTCTGGAGTAGCTACAGAGGTCTGACGACAGAGGCAGGGAGGGAGTTGCAGTAGTCAGGCGGGAGATGATCACCTGGTCTAAGATCTGGGTTGAGTATGTGGTGCTGATGGGACAGAGTCTTCAGAATTCAAAAAACAATTCAGATATTGAGCCTGAAAGAACTGGTTTCAATTTCTTCATAAAACAGTTAAATGCAATGAGGAGGACAACCTTCCACTTAAATATTATAAAGTATAAATTAATCCTGTCAAATGTAAGTTTTGAGTTAGTTGTTTTCCCCTGCATAAGGGCAAAATTATGAGAATCATATTTTTTAACATATAGTCCTGTTGGCACATTGTAAAATTTCCATTCGAATCCAGGCCACAAGTAAATAAACCTGTTAAAGGTAAAGTGCAGGCTTTATGCATTGTGTATGTGAGTGTGTGTGCATGTGTGTATGCACCCGTGAGTGAGTGAGTGTGTGTGTGTATGTATGAGTGCATGTGTCTGTGTCTGTGTGCATATGTGTGCGTGTGAGTGTGCATCTGATGTGTGTGTGTGTGTGTATGGATCTTTTTCCTTTAATGAGTCTATAGCGATAGTCAATATACAGGCCCCTCTGTGCAATTCCTCTGTGATTAACTTATGCACCAGTGGCAATAATTTTGCTGACGGAGAAAGTGTTGAAACTCTTAGCCTCATCTTTAAGAAGGAAAAAAAAAAAAAAAAGTTTCAGTGCAGATCCGTTTGAACCAAGTTGCTGGAGTTCTTTTGATCTGCACACCTCTGATTTCTGAACTACAGGCAAAAATAACAGCATGATCCCCTTGTGCCGAAAATATCCACTCCGCCTCAGTGTGTAATCCCCAGGTCTCCAGTGCAACACGGCCTTGGCTGATTCTTGGGGGTGTACGTGTGTGTGCGTGGGGGGGGAGCTGTGGGGGGGGGGTATTGGAGGGTATAAGTACAAAGTTGTTTCTGCATCCCTGAGCTCTGGTTCGAAACCCTACAAGCCTCACTCACTTCAGGAAATGCCTCCAGCAACCATCAGAGCCTTCTGCAGTAATCACACAAAGAGCAACGAGACTGGCTCCTCCAGACTCTCCCCCCCCCCCCCCCCCCCCCCTTAAAAAAACAAAAGTCACAGCCTATCGCTCAGAAACAGCAAACCCCCAGCCTCCTCCCCAGAGGTCAGTGCAGTGCCCCCCTGTCGGAGAGAGGGACATTCCGCACATGAGCAGCAGACCCTCCCAAACTAAACTCTTCGACTTAATTGACTGTGCAGTCCTGGTGCAGATCTGCCCTGGCAGAGGCAGCGTGATGGGGCCTCATAAATTTAAAAACATCCCTCCTCTGCGGAGCAATGGCTCCTGATGGCCAAAGCTTCCAGCACTTTGTGTGTGTGTGTGTGTGTGTGTGTGTTTGCGTGGCACGTGTGTGTGTGTGTGTGTGTGTGTGTGTGTTTGCGTGGCACGTGTGTGTGTGTGTGTGTGTGTGTGTGTGTGTGAGCGTGTGCATGAGTGTGTGTGTGCGCGTGTGTGTACGTGTTTTTGTGTGCGTGCGTTTGTGTGTGTGGGCATGTGTGCGTGTGTTTGTGTGTGTGCATTTGTGTGTGTGTGGGCATGTGTATGTGTGTTTGCAGGTGTGCGTGGCGCATGTGTGTGTGTGTGTGTGTGTGTGTGTGTGTGTGTGTGTGTGTGTGTGTGTGTGAAAGCGTGTGAGTGTGTGCGCGCGTGTGTATGTGTTTGTGTATGTGTTTTTGTGTGTCTGTGTGTGTGTAAGCGTGTGCATACGTGTGTGTGTGTGTGTGTGCTTGTGTGTTTGTGTGTGCATGTGCGTGTGACAGATTGATATTAAATAAAAATATTCCTAGCAGCAATGATGACCTCTTAGTATTAAACTGAAGCATCTTGTTGTAGGCTTGGGTTTCTAACAGACATGAATACCATGGAAACCAATCTGTTGTTCAACCTCAATGATATTGTTTCAAAAGATTATGAAATCACCCAAATAGGCTATGAATAACTGTCGGCATCATCATAAAAACAAAAGAAAAAACAGTGCTATTAATCAAACATGTAAATAAATGTATGAACTAAATAGGTTATCGTCAAGCATCGCCCTGCATTGTTACCAGATATCTATGGAAAAGTGAGAAACCTGGCCTTACGACGGTGAATACACCAAGTTGTGCTTCTCGAGCGAAACGAAAAGGGCCGAGACATAATATTTCATGAATGCGCGCGCGCGCGCGCACATACACACACACACACACCTAAAAATAAACTACCTTGTTCTACAAATCCACATGCGCCCATTAAGCGCAGTCCCTTAAAACACGGCAAAAGCGAAGCCACTCGAACGATTCCCACGTGAATTGCCAGGTCAGAAACCGCAATGGTGTACCCATATTAATTAAACAGTGACATCAAAATGTCATATTCAAGTAAATGAATACACCAGCACTTGACATTCCAACCTCATGTATAAAATCGGTCTGTAATGGAGCCCCAGGGTATGAATGAAGCAGCTCATCTACGATGGCCGCATAATGGCTTTTTAACAGCGCCTAATACACACCAGAAGTCATATAAAACAATTGAATGCTAATGCATCCACTGGGAAGATAGGGAAAAAAAAAAAAAAAAAACGTTCATGGAATGTTGGCCTACTCTAGACCGCAACGGGCTGCAGTTAAAGCCTCGTGCATTATTAACACGCTGACGTGAGATGTAGTACGTTTTGGTATGTGGTATTGTTTTCCGGGGCGCTATCAACCACGGATCCCCTTCAACAGCCGGGATGTGTATGAAAGTGATTCAAGTTTTCCACTAAAAAAATCTTTAAAATAAAATAAGAGATTTTAGTTAGGTGGTGGCACTCTTTAGAGAAATGGACAAAGAGGGAATAGCATAAATGACTGAACCAAGCTGAATCTTTCATAACGCTATTAGCAGATATATAAATACGGGCAGTAATCTCGTATTGAACATTTTAAAAGGTAACAACGGACTTCTTTTATTGTTTCGGGGGGGGGGGGGGCGGGGTACAGAGTCCAAAATTGGAACCGGTTTGATTTCATTTTAGCCACAGCATACTATGGTAATAAACATCTTCATCTAATAAACTGACAAAATTCTAAAGCCTTATATTAACGCTGTGCGAATTCCGAGGCAGCAAATATAGACAGCGCATAACCACAGGACACAGGACGTGCATGTGAGAGGGGGTGGGCGAACACTGCGTTGCGCTGTATCAAACTGCGTGGTTACTTGCCTACATTTGGAATATATAACTACGCCCATACATTACCAACACAATTAAACAGTCGATTTTACGGCACAACATGTAGTCTTGCTACGCTCTTGCAGGAAATGGGAAAGTTGTGAAAAGCCAGACGCATATTGTGCATATGATTTAAAACGGATTAAAAAAAAAATATATATATATATATCTGTGTATCCCTTGGTTGTTTAGCCATTTTCCAGCAATAAATCATCTGTTATTCCCCGATAAGAACCTTGTTATCTCGCATTATTCGTTATCTCGTCTTCTGTCTGAAGTATCTGCCCGGTCGTTGCACTGGGCCGCGACCGTATGATGTGAACTGACCCAGGTTTCAGAAACGCGGCATGCGAAGGAGCTGTCAGTTCAGCACTGCGGGTCAAACTGTGATTTACTGGCTGGCTGGCTGCTGCGACTCCAAAACCACAGCACTACGTAATCTAATTTAGGTCTAAACTATTCAACGAAAATTCTCATTAAAATCCAATGAATACAGCCTACACACTGGACAGAGTAGAGGTATTTACTAAATCACCGTTCAAACACCGACACCCAAATGAACATTTTCCACACAGTCAGTACAATAATAATAATACAATCATTCGTTAAAACAAATTAACGAACAGTATTCATGGCTGCATTCAAACCTCACAAAAAAAGGAAAGATAGTTCTCTCCTGATTGGCACCATTACCAAAAGGAGCGTGGATTAACCAGGCGCGCGGTAGCCTAACATCTAAAACGCCTAAACGGGATGTACAGTGGCTGACCTCCAAGTGGCCGATGGCAACACCTTGTCAGCATTGATTTGTGCCCAAGCCGCTATAGGCTACGTGGTTTCCCGTCGGTTCTCCTGCATTATATAGCTTTGTCTTAATGGAATTACATGATACATCCAATAAAGTAGGGCCATTACATTTTTACATTTCTAATCGATAACTTGTTTATTACAGATTAAATCTTCGATATCCCCCACAGGACACAGACATTTATCCTAACGAGTTCCTCCTCTCTATATTAGACAGGCTTAGGCTACTGCACGAGGGTAGGGCTACACAAAATAACTTGAATGGTAAAGTGCATACCGTGGATATACAGACGAGTGGTTCAGAAGTGGAATGAAGAGACGGTGGGGGGTCGTTTTCATTTAATAGAAAAGCAGCACTGGTAGGATCTTCATTAATACCGCGAGCATATTTCACTATAACCTTTTCCCATTCACCATTGCCAGATGCCTATGCACCTTTAATTCCCCTCATGGAGGACTTAATTTGACTGCAATTCGTTAGCAGCTTACTCATTTCGACGTCAATCACGCGGGTAAAAAGCCACCTGTACACTTGTAATAGAATAAACCGCAACAGCTTGAGCACAAGCTTGAACCCCGGATCGATACGGCATCGCTTCACAGAAAACTGGCTACCAGCGATTTCGGATATAGTCCACCATCTATAGCTCGAGGCAGCATGCGCCAATCTTTTCGGCTCTATGGGGAACTTCGCAGTCCACAATGACGTCCCTTGTGCGATCAGTAATACAATTAATATTAAATCCCCCCTTTGCAAATCGTAGCATCTGCGCCATTTGGCGAGAACGCATAAGAATCCAGCACCAGTCATAGTTGTCTAAGTCGTATACACATAACGCCACCCGCAACAATGATATAGATGTAAACGTCTTTTTTGTTCTGTTTTTTTTTAAAAATACTCTCTCTCTCGGTCTCTCTCTCTCGCACACACACACGCACACACGAACACACACACACGGCGAGGCATCTCCACAATATTAAATCAAAGAATTCATTGTGTCTACCATTTGGTTACACGTGTATGTCCATTTCATTATTATTTCGTTCTCGAACCCAGCAGACATCTTCTACGGCGAATATAAGTTACACTTGCATTGTTCGTCGGGAAACAGTTTTACACAATTCAACAAATATCGTGCAGTATTCCCATCTGACGGCATGGATGAATCATACTCAGACCATAACCGAGAATGACCCGATTTATAAATACTTTATCGAAATATACGATTGTAATCCACCGGACCGACGGTGGAACCATAATGTAACAATCATGAGGCTACTGCAGTGTGTTATCAACTCCTGAATTGTACCATTTAAAATCAGCCATTTTATGACTCATGATAATGTTTGGACTAAAGTCGTGTTAAACAAAAATGTCAAATTTACATTATCATAATTCCACCGCGGTTCTGGTCTTGGGTGTAACCTATAGAAAGGACGACGGCTCACGATTCCTTCCGCCACACAAACTGCTGCCAAGTGATGAACTTGAAAGGCATTTCAGACGGGCACAATGCTCCACCAGCGATTCATCTGGCCCGGTTATTTAAATCGGTAAACAGTAAAATACGACCCTGCTGATTTACAGTGAGCTTTTACATAACTGCAGCAACTTCATACATTCCGCCAATGGAGGCTACATCCAGAGGATCAATGCGTCACTGCAATCACCGAAGTAGCCTACCCATTTAATTAAGGACCGCCAACTTTATCAAACGGCGGCCGGGGGGGCTGGGGGAGGGGGGGGAGCTGCGACATTCCACCGAAAGAAATGATCTTACCTGCAAACCAGCTATCGAAATGGTCCGATTCCGTCAGTCAATAAAAAAATCTATGACCATCACAAAGCCGGATCAGCAAAAATAGCACGTTTCCCCCCGTCTTGCGTGTGCAGGTGAAAAATGATATTTCAGTCGAATATCCCATTCACGCAATTGCCAAGTTGTCCAAACGGTGGTTTAATCCAATAGAAACAAGCATATTTTCTGCCTGGTGGTGCGGCTTCCTTTCGATAAACGCGATCCACGGGTGGGGAAAACAGAATATCAATTAAAAGATTATCAAAGAGGAAAAGATGGAGAGAAACTGAAGGACAATATTAGAAACCAAAGAAGTCCGGTTGTTTTATGACGATGACTGTTGATTATGGACGCTCTAGACGTGCTATGCGTTACCGACCATCCCCAATGTAAATGTGCAGTCTTCGGTTCGGCGCGCAGCAGAGAGGACTGTATATCTATGTATATTTCACAAGTATCCAGCAATACCCGATCCGATGGGGTTTTCCTCCTTACTGGTGCTGTGTGAATGCTCACAAACCTCGCTGCTTATACATTTGTCTCCGTGGTCCTAAAGTCCGCAGACAATGTCGCCAGCTTTTCAACAAGCGTTTTAAACCCAGCATTGTGTGTGCTGAGCGGAGAGGGGAAAAAAAATAAAATCAAAATAAAGCAGACAGCTAGGCTATACTATACAATACCTAATTTCAAAACGCAGAGAAACAGACGTTGTCGTTCCGAATCTGGACCATAAAGGCACCTGCGAAGGCTGAATGCTACGCGCGCGGATCCCCTGACGCCGCCTCCATCCTCCCCTTCACGAGAATGCGGCTTCAAACGAGGAGCCCGGTCGCCAACGCAGAGCGAGCCTAAAAGTACCCTTACCGCCGCCCAATGGAAAAAGTAGAAACGATTCCGTGATCCTTTTCAGTCCGGGGCCAATAACCTTACTGAGTCTTTTCCAATATAACAATTACAGAGCATCTCCCCGGGGTTCAGAAAAGGTTTTCTATATTGTAATGGTGGTTGTGGTGCTAAGTGAACTCAGTAAAATATTCTACACTTTATAGAGAAACCAGCCACTGCAGTCCTGTGGCTACTCCAAAGCACAGGAGAAGGTCAGGGGAAGCAAGACCCCTTGCAACACAGAGTAAAGTTACTGGTTGAAGGAGAAGACCAAGATCATTTAGAAAACTGCCTGCCCTCCCCATAATCCTCTGCTGCAGCTATTTGCATATCAGGGAGATGCAGCTGTTTCGAAGCCTGCAGCCATCAAACTGTTTTTCCCTCTTCGGTCTCTTTGTGCACGTCCCGTCTCCTGGGAGCTGGGGTGGGAGGGGCCTATTTCCCAGCGCCGAGAGCACCTGGACTCACCAGGACCAGGTGGAATTGCACTGAAGCGGCACACCTGACCCCTGTGGCTGCAGGTACAAATCCCAAAACGCCAAAGCGCACTGCGCTGCTGAATAAATCACTCACGGAGGAGAATGTGAGATTGTCCAGGACCGAGGAGTACAATGGAGAACGCTTCCCGTTATCACGTATCAGACCAATGGGATGAAGAGGACCGTCACTGTTCACTCAGCCGTGGTCTCCGTAGGACCAGAAACCTGGGTCCCAGTCACATGACACACCTCTCTACCCCCTCCGCCATAGCGTACGCAGTTATGCTTTAAGACAAAGACGGCCTCCTCCCTGCTCGACTCTAACAGAGACCAGAAGGGTCACCTGAACAGAACACCTGCAGAAACCAGGTTGCTGTTGGAAGCGTCTCCAGGGCCAGGGGTGAACAGTCTTGGCTCTCGGTCCAGCCGACAAGCTCAAACCCCAGTATCCTTTGGACAGGCCAACTGGGGCAGTAAGATCCCATTTATCATGTTCATAAAGCGGGTAACCAGGGCTGGGCTCAGTTCCATTTCTCTTCAGTAAACTCAAGAAGAAATTAATTAAAATGCAATTTATGAATAAAAATTAAAATTCTCTGTTTTTAAGTTTTATGTTCTAATGTTTGAGGTTCCAAATACGTTCCATCATAACTTTTTAATTCATTAATTGAGTTTTGATTAATTTTATAAATTGGTTGTGCACGTCCAGCCCTCAACTGGATTGCGTCCTATCTCTCCGGCCGCTCCTTCCAGGTTGCCTGGGCCGGTGCAGTATCAGCTCCTCGTCCCCTCACAACTGGGGTCCCTCAGGGCTCTGTCCTTGGTCCCCTCCTCTTTTCTCTGTATACTAGGTCCCTTGGCCCTGTTATTGCCGCCCATGGCATGTCATATCATCTCTATGCAGATGATATTCAACTTTTCTACTCTTTCTCTCCCACAGACACTCAGGTCTCCGATCGCATATCCGCCTGCCTGAGTGACATCCAGAGCTGGATGACAAACACCAGCTCAAGCTCAACACAAGCAAAACGGAACTTCTCCATATTCCTTCTCTTACCTCTCCCACTTCTCATCTACCCATTTCTTTAGGAGACACTCCCCTACACCCTTCGCAGAGTGCCCGAAATCTTGGAGTTGTGCTGGACAACAGGCTGTCACTCTCTGAGAATATCGCGGCAACCACCCGGTCGTGCAGGTTCATCCTGTACAATATCCGCAGAATAAGACCACTCCTCACCAATTATTCCACACAACTCCTGGTCCAGGCCATGATACTGTCACGTCTGGACTACTGCAACTCCCTCCTGGCTGGCCTCCCAGCATCAGCCACCAGACCCCTTCAGCTCATCCAGAATGCAGCAGCACGTCTGGTTTACAACCTCCCTCGTGACTCCCACGTCACTCCCCTCCTCATCTCCCTCCACTGGCTACCAGTGCAAGCTCGCATCCGGTTTAAGACACTGGTGCTTGCTTTCCAAGCAGTCAAGGGGTCAGCTCCTGGTTATCTGCAGAAGATGATCAGACCCTACAAGCCGGCCAGATCGCTCCGATCGGCTACTACAGGGCGGCTGATTCCTCCCCCAACACGAGCAGCAACAAGGTCTCGACTCTTTGCAGTTCTGGCCCCACGATGGTGGAACGATCTTCCAGTGGAGGTCAGAACAGCAGAGTGTCTGAGCACCTTCAAACGGAAACTCAAGACGCACCTCTTCTCTGTGTACCTCTCTCCTCTTCCCTAAACCCCCTCCCATAACTATTAAAAAAAAAAAAAAAAAAAAAAAAATTTTTGGTTCAGACTATCTTGTTTCTCCTTAATGTATGCTATCATAGTAAAGGCTTTTTATCTGCATTTTGTTCAATGGACTTAAGTGGACTTGATCCTGAGTTTGGTTACACTGTTGTAAGTCGCTCTGGATAAGAGCGTCAGCTAAATGCCTATAATGTAATATAATGTAATGTAAAATGGTTGGAAATTGTGACTTCTTTTTCACAAATTGGCTCTTGAACTAATCTCCAATGCATTTTATTGGCTCTATGATTCCACGCCAAGCTTGTTCCTTGGGTAAAGACTGAATAGTGAGTAAAACGTTGTCTTTTACTAACTTAGATACAGGTTAAGCATGAGTAAATGAATAAGAAAGTGCGGATTTTAAAATCAGTTTCACCAGACTTAAGAGTGAGTTAACACTGACTCAAGGACCATGTCCCAGGGCTGCAGGACACTGAATGATGTTTTGGAATGCAGCTTATTTATATTATAAAATAATCAAATAACACAGAACAGTCAGAACAGAGTCTCCCCCCCCCCCCCCCCCCACACACACACAAATAATTTTTTCAACCAAAATTGTTGCAGTTCTATTTCATATTCTTGGGCATCCTAAATGCCATCCTCTAATTCTAACCAGTGTGAACAGGCAGCCTCTAATTCTAACCAGTGTGAACAGGGAGCCTCTAATTCTGATCACACTGAACAGCCAGCCTCTAATTCTAACCACAGTGTGAACAGCCAGCCTCTAATTCTGACCACACTGAACAGCCAGCCTCTAATTCTAACCACAGTGTGAACAGCCAGCCTCTAATTCTGACCATACTGAACAGTCAACCTCTAAATTCTAACCACAGTGTGAACAGCCAGCCTATAATTCTAACCAGTGTGAACACCTAGCCTCTAATTCTAACCAGTGTGAACAGCCAGCCTCTAATTCTGACCATAGTGTGAACAGCCAGCCTCTAATTGTGACCACAGTGTGAACAGGGAGCCTCTAATTCTGACCACAATATGAACAGTCAACCTCTAATTCTAACCACAGTTTGAACAGCGAGCCTCTGATTCTGACCAGAAAGGCCTGTTTCTCAGGACATACCAAAAGCAGAGCCGACCCTGTCAAGGAGGGGGGTGCGGTTTCTGCGACCCAATCCGTGTGCCCCGAATTTTGATGAAAGGGACTCAGAGGAGAATAAAGCCCCCCCCCCCCCCCCACCTCCTCCCAAAAAAGGAGAAAGCTGCTCTTTCTGCAGCCCGTTACATTCACAAACTCCCCAGGAGAAACGTGACTCTGCGGACGAATGCGCTGCTGACAATCGGTGCATTGATTTGGGGGGCGGCGTGGGACGGCTTCGTTTGAGAGTGGGGTTACAGCATTCGCCCGTTATCTGGGTTAAAGGGGATGCGGGGCAGGTTCAGAAGGGTTTGGGAAACGCGCGGGACACACACACAGACACAATGAGTGAAATGCATTTACTAATACTGCAGGTTAGCGCATGGATTTAGTGTGTGTGTGTGTCTGTGCGTGTGTGTGCGTGCGCATGTGCATGTGCGTGTATGCATGTGTGTGTGTGTGTGCAAGGTGGGGGGGGTGGTGAGAGGTATGTGTGTGTGTGGTGGGGGGGTGAGAGGTATGTCTGTGAGTGGTTTCTGAGTGAGAGGTATGTGTGTGTGTGTGGGGGGGGGGTGTTTGAAGTGTGGATGTGTGTGTTAGGTTTAATAACCATGACAGAAATGACATTGTAAAACAGGTATATGTATTTAAATAGACAGTATTGGTACACAGCTCCACTGTCCTGTCGTTTAAAATGGTTCAAATGAGAGCTCGAAAGATGTGAAAATTCCGTAAAGCTCAGAGCAGAGCAGAGGAGCTGCGTGAGATGGTGGGGGAAGCTCCGGGCCGGAGCAGATTTTTTAATCTCCTTGGAAACACCCTTCGCCGCTACTTCGGCGAACACAGCGGCTCTCCTAAGAGTTATTTGGGTAAACGGGCAGGCGGCTGCGCTCTGGCTGCGGGATCGACGGTCGCTGGAGGATTGCACAGCGTTTCACGGTGGAGCAAGGCCTCTGGAGCCACAAGACTCCACTCTCTCTCTCTCTGTGTGCTACAGGGGAAGGTGCACGCCTTGCCTTCTGCAGCGAGCACACGCTGAGCCTCAGAAAGAGACAGAAACGAGCTCCAAATTCTTTTGACGCGTGCCAACAGGGGTTATTAAATCCATTAGGAGTTAAAGGCTGTTGTGTTTTTTTCGTTTACTGTACATGGAACATATGCTTTGTGTTGGTGATGAGGCTTTTTGTCTTTGAAGCGAGGGAATTAAATATTAATATTCAATACTAAAATGAAATGTGACACACAAACAGGGAACTGAAGCTATGCAGCGTGTTGCTGCGCTGTGCTGCGTTAATTGATTGTGAATGTTTTCCGAATGTTTCTGACGGGGGTCAAATTCAGATTAAAGCTGGTGCATTCGACTTCAAACCCTTCAAGTTATGAAACATCAGAGTTCAAAAGGACCCCAATGGATTGGGCTTCTATGATTCGTGGAGGGCCATTGTGCATTTCTACCAATAACCCTGACTGAGGCGAGGATCTGCTGGATAAACCAATGCAAGTTCTCTCAGATTACAGCAAAATAAAATGTTTCATGCAGGGACACAACAACAGTCTTCAGCTGTCGCTCCTGAGTTCATCAACAAATCTGGACAAAATGGCGGATCACACATTAAATCATTAAAAGCCAAAGTTGACATGAAGTGCAGAAATAGCTATGGTTCTCCTTATCCTCCCGTACTCCATAGTCCTCCTTACCCCCCCAATCCCCCCGTATAACCGCTCCTCTCTCGTATACCAGCAATCTTTCAACATGGAGGGATGGGGGTGGGGTGGGGGATTGGGGTCCAGCTTCTGCAAACCAATCATCCTTAAAACCAATCAGCTTCTGATTCACTTGAATAAAGCTAAATAAGCGAGGACCACAGGCCCCGTTTCTGGTTTCGAGCAGCGGAAGTGAAGGAGAAGGGTGCTTCAGGGTCGGTGCAGTGCAGGACCCCATCAAACGGTTTCTGGCCGACTCGTGTAACAGCTTATATTTTCCTTCCCCCTCTCAGGAAATGGAGAAAGAGCAGAAATGCACGGTATTTAGATGCTGTTTTCTGCAGAGAATTATGGGCACTCATAAGGTAAGGAGAAGATAGGCAAAATAAAATAATAAAATTAAAAAAAAAAAGAATTCCACCCCCGCACTCCTAAAGTTCTCAAGCTCTGAATTTATTATAACTCATGTTTGGATTCTCTGCGCTCTCTCTCTCTCTCGGTCTCTCTCTCTCTCTCTCTCTCTCTCTCTCTCTCTCTCTCTCTCACTGCCCTCCTCCCTTCTCAGAACTGCAGTTTTTAAATAGATGCAGTTGAAATGCGAACACAATCAACAAAATTAAAATGAGAAACAGCTGGGGAGACGGCGCAATGCCGCATTACCCCACCAATCAGAATTCATTATGTATCTGAGAAGCAGAAGTATTTTGAGAAATTGCTCTTGCTTTTAACTTCAAGGCCTTCGTTTTCTAATCTCACTCTCGGCTGTACAACAAGCATGCAAGGCACAGACGTGGAGCCTTCATTAAGATAATGGCCAAATCTTAAAACGACGGTCACGCCGTATTAAAAACGCCAAAGTCGGTCATATGATGAATTGACAAAGGGCATTATCCGTGTGCAGTGCGTCCTCAGCACCAATCTGAAGAGACTGTTTCCGCGCGTCTCTCCCTCCCCGCTCCCTCTCCCCACTAACCGTTCCAGAAACATCTGCCAGTTTACCATCTGTCTCGGGAGAAGGTAAAAGGCTCAATAACAAGGAAGTGGTTTCGGTGATGGGCCGCTGCGCAAGCTGCTCGTTCTGGTTTAGCACGGATTCCGGAACGAGAGGGGATTCGTTTTTTTCGGCACTTGCGGGTATTACTCAAAATCGCTCGCCTCTCGTTTGTCGAACGGCCTCCCCGTTTTAAATCAGAGGTACCGCCGGCCTTTCGCACGCGCTGCCGGGACGGCTGGGACGCGCTCGAGCGCTACGGCTAACGGTTCACCACACAGCTGCACCAACATCTGTGCAGCAACGTTCACATCCAGCTCAGCATTCACATGCAATACAGCATTCACATCCCAGTTCAACATTCACATCCCAGTTCAACACTCACATCCCAGTTCAACAATCACATCCGGCTCAACATTCCCAGTTCAACATTCACATCCAGCTGAACATTCACATCCCAGTTCAACATTCACATGCAGTTCAACATTCACATCCCAGTTCAACATTCACACGCAGTTCAACATTCACATGTCAGTTCAACATTCTCATCCCAGTTCAACATTCACATCCAGCTCAACATTCACATCCCAGTTCAACATTCACATGCAGTTCAACATTCACATCCGGCTCGACATTCACATGTCAGTTCAACATTCACATCCCAGTTCAACATTCACATGCCAGTTACCATTTTCTTTTGGTTGGCTCTGAGCCAGCCACCATGCTGTGTTAATTTTAATATGCATCACAAATGGAAAAGATGGCGCATGTGATCTTAAATACTTACCGGTTATAAAACAGCATGCTGATCTTGACAAATGGAAACTGAAAACCATACGATTATCTTCAAGCACCATTGTTTAATCACTAGCTCCACCCGCTAATTTCAAGTCTCCCTCCATTTTAGTTTTTTGTTCCCCTTGAACACGGGTCCACAGTGCGCACTCACCACTTCATGCAGCCCCACACGCAGGTGAACGTACAACACTCCTCACATGCTTGCACACAGGCATGCATGCACACACACGCGCACACGCACGCACGCACGCACACGTCCATCCAGCACTCACACTTTGTTGTGCATTACAGTAGCGAATTTCGCTTTTTGCCCTTTTCGGTACCATCTATTCAGTAAACTTTATTATACTTTCCAAGGATGTCTGTGTTAATATTACTTGTGTTGAATTAAGTCAGCCACTGCTAATCAGAGGGAGTCCCCAAATGCCTTAATCTCTTTGCTGAATCATTTATATTAATTTGGTATCCACTGAATATAGTGTTATGATTTTGTAACAATTAACTATTAATGTCTAATTTTAATAACAATTTACTTAAATTGAAATTGCCAATTTATAGTCAGTATATTGCCTTAATAAGACTGATTATCCTTAAATCACCATTTGTAGAAGGGTGGTATAAACATATCTTGTATATTAAATGGTGCCTTGCATGAGCGGTAGAGGTACAGTACACTCCCTACAACCGGCACACTGCACATAGTAGGATTGCTACATACGATTCCACATGCCTTTTACATATATCGTCAGATATCTAATTCACCATCTGGTCATTGTCATCCATAGTAAGCTTCAAAACAGCCAGCATAGCCTGTTGATAAGACACACAGAGCGGGAACTGGAGGTGTTTGAGGAGTGCTGGACATTAAACAAGGGTGTCGGCTGTTAAAACTGCTGGATTCGGAAAATGAAGCATATTTCACATACAGTAAACTCCTTCACTTCTTGTGATCCTACATACACTTACTCTGCCAGGCCAACAGGTGTGCCCATGTAGTCTGCACTCCTGTACGTTATACTTAGCTTCATTAATGATGAAATGTCAATTGAAGGGGGTCGGCCATATGACAGGTGAAGTTTACCCCCCCAGCCCCTCCAGTCCCCCCCCCCCCCCCTTTAAGGAGGAATTTTTTTCCCTGGTCTTGAGTCTGAAGTGGACCAGTGGAGGTCCCCGCGGGTCTGGGAGGGGGGCACGAGGGAATTTAGGATGCGATAATGAATATGCAGACGGATTGACTACGGGAGAATTTTGCCTTGGATGGGCACGGGTGAGAGATGGGACATATGGTGCCTGTTGGAAGAGCTGCCTCAGAGCTCTCTCCGCCTGCCCTTGAACTGACCCCCTCCCCCCACCCCCCCCATCCCCCCCACCGCCCCACCCGGTGTGTAAATTGGTGAATAAACTCCATTGATGGGATTACACCTGCTGTTGCAGTTTCATCTTTTGGAATCTCCTGGAGTTTGGCTTGGGGTCCCATTCTCAATCACTGATGTCAGGAAGAGAAATTGTCAATGTCTTAGGGTACGACGGCGAGAGGAAGGTTTTCTTAACACACATTTTTTTTGATGCCTGAGGAAACCGCTCTGTACTGTAGAACCTCAGCAGGTACGACTGCACCTGGAATAGAAGCTCTTCAGAAATCTAAGATGTTTGTGATGTCAAATTTCACCAGTTGCAATCGTTTGAATTCTTTACATTCTTTACATAACACAGCAGCCTCGTTTTTTCTTTTTTTCCTTTTTGGTTTAAACGGGCTTCTCATTCTATAACTTAGTCCTTCAGATTAAAATGAACCAATGATCAAAGCAGCAGTAACAGGAGAATCAGTAGAACACGCTTTTATTTTTATTTTTTTTCCCCCCACCACCACCTCAGCTTTCCGAACCAGCCGTTTCCTCCTCAGTTCAGCTTCAAGCTTAATCTTCCAAGAGCAGCGCCTCGCTCGCGAAGCTCAGATGGCGGGAATGAAGGATGAATCCGCCAACAGCGCCGTTAATTCCTCCTCAGATTTTAGGACTTGGCACCTCGGGCGTCGTGTTAAATCGGGGGGTTTCTACAAACGCTCGAAACGTCGTTCAAACGAAGGGGTTGCGGCCGGATTAATTTACACAGCACCGCACACACTGTGAGTACGTACCCCGGTTAATGGGAAAGGTGCAGGGATGTAATCCTACGCGGTCGTTCCCTGCACTTGGAACTGTACTTCCCTCTAGGGTTTTCAACACGCTTGTTCCTGGTTTTTGGTTTATACACTTTGTCGTACGTCGCTCTGGATAAGAGCGTCTGCCAAATGCCCGTAATGTGATGTAATCCATTGCCAGTTTAGGCCCATCCTTAGCAAACCTGCCCTCGCGCACCTTCGCTGGCAACCGAAAGTCACGCTGTAGGTTTACGCAGCGACTCGTACCGTCGGACGCTGATGACCTGGCCTCGCGCGCCGCTCTTTGCAGTAAGGTTTTGTTTGTGTGCATTTTTTACACCCTGGATAAGAGTCTCGGCTAAATGAGAATGCAGATTTATTCCAGAGGCGGCGGCGGCGGCGGCGGCGGCGGCGGCGGCTCTCTGGCCCGGGAAAGCTTCTCTAAACGGGGCAGATTTATTGCGTTGGGATACTCGCTCTGCGGGCTACCCCCCGTTCCCCGCCAGGACTGGGATGGCCGGGAGCGTTCGCCGGAAACACGCGCGGCAGGTGTCCGCCGGACTCGGACCCGATTGGTCCGCCGCTATAAATCCTGTCAAATGAGGCGCTCCCGAGCCACTTCCTGCTTCCTGTGTCACGGCCTGTCCTCCGCTGGGTCAGTGAGCGCAGCGAGATGCATGCGATTTCCTGCATTGCTGCTTCACGCAGTCAGATGATGCACGCGATTTCCTGCGTTGGTGCTTCACGCAGACAGATGATGCATGCGATTTCCTGCATTGGTGCTTCACGCAGACAGATGATGCATGCGATTTCCTGCGTTGGTGCTTCACGCAGACAGATGATGCATGCGATTTCCGGCGTTGCTGCTTCACGCAGTCAGATGATGCATGCGATTTCCTGCGTTGGTGCATCACCACAGCCAGATGATGCATGCGATTTCCTGCGTTGCTGCATCGCCACAGCCAGATGATGCATGCGATTTCCTGCGTTGGTGCATCACCACAGCCAGATGATGCATGCGATTTCCTGCATTGCTGCATCGCCACAGCCAGATGATGCATGCGATTTCCTGTATTGCTGCAGCGCAGTCAGACAGCTGCCAGAATATTTACACAGCAGGTGTGCGGGTTAAGTGCAAAGAGCTTAGGCTCGTGTGCGCCATTACCAGGTAAACATTATCTTTCCAGAGGCCGTACATATGAAGAGATTGTATATTATTTATGCACCATTATTAACATAAATTAGCGTTATTATTGTGCTGGTATTTAATTTGTAAATTGGGAGATGCCGGAACAGAAAGTGCCCATATGAGGGAGGTGATCAAAGTGTGTCAAAGTTACACACAAAAAAAAAACTTACAAAAATGTGACGAGCGGAGTTGGCTAACTTTGGCCCAACTCTGCACTGGAGCCAGATGTCGGCAAGACAGACCCCAGGCAAATCGGGTAGTGACCACAGAAAGGTGGACAGCCCTCTCTGAGCTCTCACCAGCAGAACAGCACACAGGCGTCGGTACGGCCAGGAATTCCACATTTTCGTTTAAATTGTGACAATTGGCCCCTGGCTCTGACAGCTTGGACCCCGGGGCTGGCCCCGGTAGGCCTGTGCATTAATACAGGGACAGGAGGGGGCTGGATCCGAACAAAATAGGTCCCGAAAAACACAGGCAGTCAAAAAATGAGATCAAGGTCCCTCATCCTTTTTCCAGAAAAATCCTAAAGTAAGTTAAGCAATGCTGATGTTTCTTTCCTTCTTGCCGACATTAATTGATAAACCAATGAATGACAACCGAGCTACGAGTCACCTGCCATTGCCATACACAGTTGGCCTGCTTTTCCCAGGGCAATCTGGGGAGGAAAAAAGAAGAAGAACTACATATACATGAGCTCTCCAGGATTGGGGCTCCCCACCCTCAACTGTCAGTATCTTCACGGCAGGTCATCGCAACTTTGCTTTTCTGCATTTTAGAGAGCAACTCGGTACAGAAAGTGGGCGATGATATCTGCACTTCAAACCGCGCTTCTTTTATATCATGAATATTAAAGTGCTCCGCGGTACTTTACGTTGTGATTATGCTTAGTGGCCATTTATGAAGTGTAACGAGGCGAGGGTCTGAACCGCTGCCCTTGCCGTCAGTTCAATTTAAGTCAAGTTTATAGCCGTTTGTAGCTATTAAACTACATACATGGGGACATTTCCATTAGAGCTCTCAAACAAAAAACACACAACACAATCAAGGCTAGAAAATATACAGGCCTAGACGCAAGGGAGGAGCATCGTAGATAACAGGCCTAAATAAAACACAGTTTAGCAAATGGCTGATTGTCAGACACAAAAAATAAGTCAATGAACAGGAATCTAGCCACTTGACTTAAAAGATGCGCTGCAAGGGCGGCTTGTGAGCCTGGTGCACTTCCAGTGACGCCACCAGCTCCCTAAGCCCCAGATGCTCTAATTCAGGCTAAATCAGGCTCTAATTCTGCCTAAACCAGGCTTGAATTCAGGCTAAATCATGTTCTAATCCTGGCTAAATCAGACTCCAGTTCTGGCTAAATCATGTTCTAATCCTGGCTAAATCAGGTTTGAATTCTGGCCAAATCATGTTCTAATTCTGACTAAATCATGTTCTAATTCTGACTAAATCAAGCTTGAATTCTGACTAAATCAGGCCCCAGATCTAGCAAAATTAGGCTCCAGTTAGGGCAGAATCAGGTTCTATTTCTGACAAATTCAAGCTCTAATTCAGGCAATTCTGGCTAAATCAGGCTTTAATTCAGGCTAAATTCAAGGCTCAGTTCTGGCTGGACAGTGGCATGGTTGCTCATTCTTCCTTATTATTATAATTTTTTATTATTTGTTTATTTAACAGGGGCCATGCACAACACGACCGTTGGGCCAGAGTGCACCAGGAGCCCTGCAGCAGAAGCAATGTGCATGCCAATGTGCTTGCAATGAGCCAGCGTGCATTTTACACTGCAAGCTGCACTGCTATCGGGAGGAGTTAGCTGCAACTGCAGGAGATTTGTAGTTGTTCCAATGACCTTGATATGCACTTTTGTACGTCGCTTTGGATAAAAGCGTCTGCTAAATAAATGTAATGTAATGTAATGAGATTCATGCCTCTCAGGAGCAGGAGTCTGGCATGTTCCTTACGTACATCTGCAGTACTGGAATGGACCGTTGGGATTATAACAGGTCATCTATTATGACCATAGCTCTCTCAAAATGTGGAAAAGAAAAGGACCATGGACTATTTTCATTTTAATTTCCCCTTTTCACAGAAAGCAGAAGCTTTCTTTTTTTGGTCGTACCTAAATGGTGCCTAAATATGGTCGGTAATGACCTGCAACAAGTTCGAAATGTTTAAAAAGTCAGAGTTCCTTTAGGAAATGTCACGTCATCAAATTAGTTTGCAGAACTCCCAGATATTAGTCTGCACCTTCCGAGGTTTCACAGTCAAAAACAGAGGATGGAGACGCATTTCATTTAATCTACTGAACAACAACAACAACAACAAAAAATAAAAAACCAGTATCTGCAAGTGATGGAGGAAACATTCGACCTCACATGTAAATGCACGGAAGAGAAAATGGCGGTGTCAGAAAGGCCGACAGCGACACAGACAGGCGTAGAGATACTCATCAACCCACGTGCCACCTGTCACCAGGATGTCACGGGAACAACGTCAGCTGACCAGCGAGCCTTCTCATCGGCTTAGGGGTCCCATTGTCTCTAGGATACCCTCTCTCGGACTTGCTCCGGCCTGACAAGTCAAATGATTAAATGTTCCATCACATTGGCTGATAATTAATCTAATTAAGCCACTGCTGGTGTTCCCTGAGCTCAGAACTAATAACGTGATGCACTCACTTAACGCAAACCAGGCCAATCAGCATGGAGAAAGCATCCGGCTTATATCATTCAGGGGTCATATCGGGTGGGTGGTTACAGTTTTTAAATGAAACAAACAAAACAAAAAAAATTATTTATTTTCATAGCGTAACTAAAACATATTATTGCACCTTCATATAATTTCAGCCCCCCATAACAAAATTTTTTTTTTTTTTAATTTTATTTGAAAAGATGAAAATTCTGGAATATTTGGTAAGAAAAGCCAGGCTTCTTCCTCTCGAGTCCCCCCCCCCCCCCCTCTTTCCGATACGAGAAACCGGGCACCATGCTTCCAGGGTGAAGATGGGAGCAAGACCGCATGCAGCACAGTAATCTCTCTCAGGGGGCCGCAGCCGTGGTCATAATCACTGACGTGTCGTATCAGGGCTCCGCATATCAAACCTGAATTATACATCAAACCAATCGCAGCCAAATCAAACCCCACCTCGCTCCGCAACGTGACAACTCCCAGGTCTCCAGAGGGGTGTCACATTTTCTTCCTTTAATCAGAAGTGCAGCCCCAGTGACGTGCTGTCCCCAGGTGCCACTGTGTAGCCTGGAATGCCAGCTGAAGCTGCTCGCTACGCACACTGAAGCTGCACGCTACACACACTGAAGCTGCACGCTACACACACTGAAGCCCCATGCTACACACACTGAAGCTGCATGCTACACACACTGAAGCTGCATGCTACACACACTGAAGCTGCACGCTACACACACTGCAGCTGCATGCTGCACACACTGAAGCTGCATACTACACACACTGAAGCTGCTCACTACACACACTGAAGCCCCATGCTACACACACTGAAGCTGCTCGCTACACACACTGAAGCCCCATGCTACACACACTGAAGCCCTATGCTACACACACTGAAGCCCCACGCTACACACACTGAAGCTACATGCTACACACACTGAAGCTGCATGCTACATCTGGCGAAGCTGCACGCTACAGCTGTTGAACCTGCACACTGCATACAGATGAGCAGCCCGGGTGCCTGCGCGTAATCTGAATGTGCAGATTCAGCTGATCCATTTCAGTTCCTGAGCATGGAGAGGAAATCGGCGAACGCACCACAACGTGCAAATGTCCACTCACACACGCGGCCAGAGGAGAGACTCAGAACTCCACACACAGAGCAGCCCTAGCCACGGTTCGGTCTGAATCGGAAAGACCTCGTCCACACGTTACTGCGCGCACGTTACATATCGAAACCAGCCAACAAAACCAGGGTTTCTGTACACCTGATACTTGCTGTCTGTTTGCACACCAGTAAACCAAGATCTCCGTTCCCACTGGTGTTCTGCGACTGCCGCACAGTTCCTGGAAGAATTCTTTCCAAGAACACAATCCAGACGCGATTCCAATTATATCTGGACAAATTCGATTCATATTCGCTTTCTTGTATCCAGATAATCAAAACGTGATGCCAAGAAGGCACCCAAGGCCCATTTATAATCAATAAGGGAAAAGTTAACCACTCTTAACACAGCTATAACAATTTCCCCAATTGAGGCGCACGCACGCACGCACGCACGCACGCACGCACGCACGCACGCACGCACGCACGCACGCACACACACACGTATGCACATGCACACACTTTTGAGATTGTATTAGAGGGGAACAGAGGAGGTAAAAGCACAATTATTGTCAAGGAAATGTTTCTAATTAAAATTCATTATCTGTTGGTGTGTCTGAAATGCACTTCATGAAGTACTTTTAGTTTAAGTCTGGGAAACTGCTCTCTCTCTCTCTGCACTCAATTAGACATTCCATTTATATTTTTTTTCAAACACTCCATAGTCCAACCATCCACAGGAAACTCAATGTTCCCCCACAATGTAGCTGACAGCAGACATTCTAAGCTTCCTCCTTCAACCCTAATTTCAAGGTACAATATAAGATACATTATACATTTGAAATGGTAACCTAATATCTTTTTTTTTTTTTAATTCTGATTTTTTTTTTTTAACTCAACAGCAATACAATACTGTGAATAAGGTTGGTGAGGCAATATCAAGGGACGAACTGCAGCTTCTTTAGTTTTACCCATCAATGAAAACTACCATGACTCAACTCTTATGAACTTACGGTGTGTGTGATGGGACTGTGATTAGAGACTCTGTGAAAGCTTTGTTCTGGAGACCGTCGTGGCTCCAGTCTGCACAGATTAGTTCCAGTTGGGTTTTTCACATCCCTGCCTCTCTACTCGTCTCTCCTGGCGAAAGCTAGCGAATATCAGCTTTGTGGTGTGTGGTGTGTGGTGGGAGCAGGGAGAGAAGACTGAGTGAATCGATGATCCCCAGCTGGGGTATAAGCCCTTTGGGTGAGAGCTGGCTGCGACGGAAAAAAAAACACACATCCGCAGCGCATTAAGCAGCCCGCTACGGCTACACACTCACTCAGAACTCTGCACCTGAATGCCATCAGACACAAAATGCTGTGACCCCAAACATTCACCCAGAAAACCAGTCTGACCCCAAGCGCTCAGCCAGAACAATCAGTGCACCCCAAAAACATTAACCCAGAACTCAGTGTGACCCCAAACATTCACCCAGAAAATCAGTCTGACCCAAAACAATCACCCAGGAATCAGTCTGACCCCAATCATTCACCCCCTGAAACCAGTGTGACCCAAAACATTCACCCAGAAAAATCAGTGTGACCCCAACCATTCACCCAGAAATCAGTGTGACCCCAACCATTCACCCAGAAATCAGCGTGACCCCAACCATTCACCCAGAAACCAGTCTGACCCCAAAACATTCACCCAGAAAAATCAGTGTACCCAAAACATTCACCCAGAAAAATCAGTGTACCCCAAACATTCACCGAGAAATCAGTGTGACCCCAACCATTCACCCAGAAACCAGTCTGACCCCAAAACATTCACCCAGAAAAATCAGTGTACCCCAAACATTCACCCAGAAATCAGTGTGACCCCAAACATTGAGCCCCCACTGCAACCATGGGCTATAACCCCCATGTACAGTGCATTTAACTATAATAAGATTCTGCACAGTAAAAGTAAATGTCTTCTTCTTAAAATATGCATAGCACTTTACTTATATCATACACGCTTATTAGTATTCACTAGTGGGAGGAAGGCTGACACTATGCAGATGGACGGTGATACAATCCATTTTAAATGCATATGAATCAGCTTCATTCCCCTTCACAGCGATGAAAGAACCAGGAGTGTGTTTGAGGCACGTCTACGGTAGCCACGTCTACGGTAGGACCACGTCTGGGGGCCCTCGGCTGCCAGCTGAAAAGCCCTGATGCTAGCCTAGCGCATGTCACAGTCAGACAGAATACCGCTCAGCTTCCTCACCTGTACTCCCAATGACAGGAAACAGGAAGAGACAGAGCTTCGGGCCGAACGGTGCGTGCAAAACCACATCTCTTTCTCTGTCCCCTGCCAACCACAATTACAGAGACGGCTTAACAATTAAATCCCTTCTCTACAAGGGAAGGGGTGACGAAGTCACGATTATTTACGTGCTTCCAAAGCTTTCTGGCCCAGGAAAGAACGAGACATCTGGGGGTTAAATTGTCTGACACCGTCAGTAGGATGAATTTGTACCAGTTTTTCCACCAATTTACTGGAAGGATGAGATAAAATAAGCCCGTTGTCTTTATCTGCCGGTGAAGTCCCCCTCTCTATGAAACAAACATTTATCATAAGAGAAATTATTTAACTTTAAAATGTCTGGTGGAAACTGCTCGTGGTCCATTCCATAGCATAGTGTTCATTCCCCCTGCTCACTACCCTCCACTGGCTGCCTGTTATAGCTCGCATCAAATTTAAAACATTGGTCCTAGCATACCAGGCAGTCAAGGGATCAGCCCCAGCATACCTCCACAAGATATTCAAACCCTACATGCCAGCCAGATCCCTCCGTTCTGCTACCTCAGGACGCCTGCCACCTCCCCCTCTTCGCACCTGCACTTCCAGAACACGTCTCCTGTCTGTTCTGGCCCCACGATGGTGGAATGACCTCCCCGTGGAGGTCAGAACAGCTGAGACACTGACCCATTTCAAACGACGACTGAAGACTCACCTCTTCAGGCTGCACCTCTCCCCATCCCTCCCTACCCCCCGTAAATGACTGTAAGCTTAGGGTTGTAACTAGGCAGCTGTAAAGTAGGTGACTTAGGTGCATTAACTGTCTTAACTACTGCTTGTATTTTTTCCATAGACTGCGTTGTTGCCGTTCTCGTTGTGTTAGTGTTAATCAGTTTAACCTTCAGGGTCCAAGTTGAACTATGCGGTTGTTCCCTGCACTTGGACCGGTACTTCTCTCTAGGGTTTTCGTCATACTTGTTCCTGGTTATGGTTATACACTTTGTTGTACGTCGCTCTGGACAAGAGCGTCTGCCAAATGCCTTTAATGTAATGTAATGTAGTGTCACCTAAGGGGGGGGGGGGGGGCGGGGTGGAGTTTCATACAGGGGGAGCTGTGTTTCCTGGCACAGGAACACCAAATTTCTGTAGAATCAAGAGTAAACTCCATGGCTGGCTTGACCACAATCACTGCAGTGGTTGAAGAAAACTTTACGGATAGAACCAGGTTTATTCAAACCTGTCTTTTTTTTTTTTTTTTTTTTTGTTTTTTACAGTGACCCAGATTCCAGAACCAAACATCCAGGAGAGCTGTGGTCCGTCCTGTCTCAGTCGCTAAAGTGTGTCACTTCTTCCCTCCAAAACATTTGGCAGCACATTCACGGATACACCCGGGAGCAATACATTCTGTTCAAAGAGAGAGAGAGAGAGAAAGCGGGAGAACAAGAGAGAGAGAGAGAGAGAGAGACAGAGGGAGAACAAGAGAGGGAACAAGAGAGAGAGAGAGAGCCGTGCCAGGAGCATCTCCCTGAAGGGTGATCAACCATAACCGCGAAGCTTTTCGGCAAAGTCATCTGTTGGTGTTTGGCACTTCCAGGAGATGTGGGTCAGCAAGCTTCCCCTCTCATTTTAAGGTGCAAAGCATATTCCCTTTTAGCATATAGGCATTCTAAAAAGGCATCTTCCAGGTATTTGAGAAAAACTGAATCCAAAGCCCCATTTATGTAGACCCAAGTCTTAAGTGAACTCCTGGAAGCACAAGCAGCCAGGAAGCTTATTTGGCAAGCACGCACCATAAAAGAATCCCCCACCAAAATAATTACAGTCCATTAAAAATATTGACACCAGCAGTTCAATATTTGGCAAAACACAAAACGCGTCGTCTTTGAAAAGGCAGTGGCAGTCCGATGGGAGGGAAACTGACACAAATTTGCCCTTCCTGTCAATTAACCAGCCGGATTCATCAAATCAGAGAACAAGGCTCAAATTGCACACTTCTGAGGTAAACATTTTTTTTTTTACACATTTGTGTTGGCATGGAAAATTGCACTGGATTGGAGAGGAATTAAAGCACCCACTATGTTAATTCCAAACAAGGGAAATCATTTTAATCACAGCACAGTTACAGTTTAAGCAGGAGATTAAATAAAGCAAATGTTTTCAATCCTTTCATAACAAATAGAAAAATACATTTTCTGACAGGGCTCCTCGGGGACAAAGCCATCTGCTGTGACATACGACAGATAGTTAGTGAAGCGATTCTGTTTCACCACACTGACATGCTAATGCTCGGGCAAAAAAGCAGACAAACTCAATGAGCGTGGGGTTAGCTCAACTGATCAGTGATGTGGCCGCATTCACTCGCTATGGATTTGTTTTGTACGGCTATATTGTGATGGTTAACTTTTTTCTTTTCTTTTTTTTTTTTTTTTACAAAGGTTGCTTGGTAAGGATGGATTGAGACTTCTTTTAGACCAGCTATGATCACCCATTGCTGCTAGTGCTCCAGCTCCGGGATTCAATTCAGTCCAGAGTCAAGGTCACTAATGGACCAGAGCCAAGGTTACTGATGGAGCAGAGCGAAGGTCGCTGGAGAGATAGAAGCATGGGTGCTTCTGGAGTCAATACCTCTTTAATGATTGTTTTTTTTTTTTGTTGTTGTTCTTTTTACATTTCTATATGAGAGAAGATCCCAGGGCAAGAATACACAGGTCAGAGACATACTGCTTTCGACGGATGTGCCTCTATCAGTCTCTTGGGTGTGTGTGTGTGTGTCTCTCTGTCCTTCATTCTCCAATACAATACTGCACACAAACCTGGATTTTGAAATGAATTATTCTGAGACGTTTGTTTTGACCCTTTAAATTTCCATTGTTTTTTTATTAACGGTCTGTAGGTTGTTCAACCTCGCACCACGTCTTATGCTGAAGCTTCCATTCCAAACGGTCTTCCGCATTCAGATTACTCCCTCGCATTCTACGAAATACTTAAACCTTCCACCATTAAATAATGTTTAATTAGAATTTTCAGGACTTTCATCTTGCCCAAGGTTTTTTTTTCTTTCTTTCTTTTTTTTTTTTTTTTCTTTCTGGTTGTTGTCTCCAAGGTGATATTGAATTCCGATCGCCAGATTGGAAAGGGGGGCTCTTTTGAGAAGAGGCAGGCGATCCCTCCCGTGTGGGAGGACCCTCGTAGCGTGCTCTCCCCGCCAGAAAGGAAGTGCGCTCTCGGGGCAGAGGAAAAGCAAGCATCACCTTTAAAGCTCCGCGCAACGCGGAGTTCTATTCTGGTCTCCCATCAATACCAGGGCCCACACATTAAGCACCGCACACAGCAACCGACCAACACAAACGTATGCACTGCCATGCCCACGCCAGGTCCCTCGCATTTGAACATGCACACTCAAGGGATCTGTCCCCACCCTGCCCTGCCCTGCCCTGCCCTGCCTGATCACCCACCCCCTGCACCCACCCAGTCACTCGTTCTCTTTCTGTTAACTACATGATAATCCTTATTTTTTTAAAGATTGTTCTTAATGTATTATGAATTAACACAAATATAAAATGTATCAAAGTATACAATTGATATAAGTCAATGTAATGAATCAACAAATAAAATTGTTCAGTAATATTGTGTTCATAAAACACTCATTTGGGGGAAAAAAAAATCATCAATATAACTGATTCCTAAATTTCATAACGTTTTTGTAAATAATTCAATTCCAGACCAAGTAGGAATAATGCTTAAGTAGTTATATTAAAGTTGAATTAATTAGCCATCTAGTGTAATCAATCCCTCTCATATTCACCTCATGAAATCATGCTGACGTCACTTCCAGGTGATGTAGTTTGATTACAAAACTATATAAAAACTGATATGGCATGTCATAAACACTGTATGATATGACATGCTCTATAAACACTATGTTGTGACATGTCACTATAATCCCTGTTTATGAAATGTCTCTGTAAAAACTGTATGATATGGCATGTCTCTATAAGCACGGTGTGATATGAAATGTGCACCTATTAAAACCTGATATGACATTTCCCTATAAACACTATGCTATGACACTATAAACACTGTATGATATGACATGTACAATAAACACAATGTATGAAATGTCACTATACACCCTGTAAACACTGTGTATGACGTGTCCCTGCAAACACAGCATGATATGACATGTCATGAACACTGTATGATTTGGCAGGTCACTATAAACACTGTACGATGACTTGTCTCTATACTCACTGCATGATATGCACCCCAACGAGCGCTTAATAGAAGATGTGCCCCAACAGAACTACACATGACATAGACATGTCCCTGCAAACACTATGTTATGACATGACACTGTAAACACTGTGTATGACGTGTTCCTGCAAACACTGTATATGACGTGTTCCTGTAAACACTGTATGATATAACGTGATCCTTTACGTGCTGCATATGGCACGTGTCCCAGAAATCACTATGATCTGACATGTCACCATAAACGCTGCGTATGACGCTGCTGTGATCTGACATGGCACTATAAACACTGCGTATGATGTGTCACTATCAGCACTATGATCTGACATGGCACTATAAACGCTGCGTATGATGTGTCACTATCAGCACTACGATCTGACATGGCACTATAAACACTGCGTATGACGCTGCTGTGATCTGACATGGCACTGTAAACGCTGCGTATGATGTGTCACTATCAGCACTATGATCTGACATGGCACTATAAACGCTGCGTATGATGTGTCACTATCAGCACTATGATCTGACATGGCACTATAAACGCTGCGTATGATGCGTCACTATCAGCACTATGATCTGACATGGCACTATAAACGCTGCGTATGACGTGTGACTATCAGCACTGTGATCTGACGTGACGCTCACCCGCCGTCTCTCTTCCCAGAGCCGTTAAAAACCAGCTGCTGAAACATCTGTCAGCATAATCAACACTAACAGCGTGCACAAAGTGTCTGACTGAGTGTACACAGCTGAAGCTCATCCAGCATATCTGCAGGCAGGCTCAGATAACCCCCTGGGTCGGGGGGTGTGGGGTGGGGGGTGGGGGGTGGGCGGGGGGTGGGTGTGTATAGAGACATGTCATATCATATGGTGTTTTTCTGACATGTCCTATCATGTCAGAACAGCTCAGGGTACAAAACTTGCTCGAGAGCACAACTGCCGGCACACCTGGGATTTCAACCTGTAGCCTGTGAATCGTGAATCCTAAACCCCAGCGATATACCACCACAGTTCGCCAGCAGTCTGTCCATGGATGAAATCACATAACTGGTTAACTGGGGGCCAACGACCCCCAAGACTCTCAGCACAGCTGTATTATGCATTGTCTTTTTTCATTGCAATTGTGACGTGAATTTCCGTGATGAACTCATCACAGAAGGGCTGCAATGCAGTAATTATGAATATTGGAACAAGCCAATTCAACCGCATTCCACAATGCAAGTTTTTTTTCTTTCTGCAATGCGATCAGTAAAGCCTCATTTATACTGCACTGCTGGACAGTGTCTTGTGACAAAAATGTTTGTATTTTCAATGTCACGCACCCCCTAGAATTTTTTTATGCTGTGACTGGACAGCCAGAGGGGAACGCCAAAATTTGTTGCCATGGACAACGTTAGTGGTGTCGATAAACATGAAGGGGCTAGAGGAAAACCTGTCGGAATAAATAAGAAAGTGTCCTACGTATGATGCAGGGATGAACATTGCTGAACTTGCTGACCAACATCCTAAAAAATACGAAATGCGTATCTTTATCCGGAATTTCACACACCTGAGTAACTAGGACATATTCTCCCCGTTTTTCCCTTCTTTTTTTCCCCTCAATCACTTCATTATTTATTTTTTTTTTTTTTTTTTCACAAAAGTATATTTCACATTCGTTCCTCCTCTGTAATCTCAATAAATTCACTGGGCACCACCACAGATGCAAACAAATGGGTCAGGACTTCAGGCGTCTTGTTACCATAGAGACGGCTGAGCCACCTCCCCTCCCCCCCCCCATAACTTGGCTAAGGATATGGTTTCCGATTTATACCACCGAGCCTATTAAAGAAGTTGCATACACGGTATCGGATCCCCTCAAGAACGTGTCTCTCCCAAGTTGCCATCTTTGAAATGTATGATGAATTTCAGAGATCGGTAGAATCAGAACAAAAGCAGGCTGAATTCTTTGGATATAAGCATTATTCCTACTTGGTCTGGAATTGAATTATTTACAAAAACGTTATGAAATTTAGAAATCAGTTATATTGATGATTTTTTTTTCCCCCAAATGAGTGTTTTATGAACACAATATTACTGAACAATTTTATTTGTTGATTCATTACATTGACTTATATCAATTGTATACTTTGATACATTAGTAGCCTAGTTTAAGCAGGGATTGATTCTCTTTTTTTACGGCCAAAATAACTGCTGTTCAATAAATCATTTAAAAATAAAATAATTTTATTTAATTACAAAGCAGACATATGCTTTTCATTTATAGGGTCTATGTCTATGACACATAAAAAAATAATACACTTAAAAAATTTTTGTCTGGTCGCATTTCATGTCACCATGGCAATATCAAACGTGTTAGGCACACATCACACATTTTGCCTACATCGTGCAGACCTAACTCACTAATGGGGACCGAAGGGGAAATGGTCGCCAGGCAGAGTTGCTGTGTTGTCAGTTGCAATTTAAACGGAATGTCTTCCACTGGCCCAGGCGGTTTTTTTTATGTGCAATGAAGGATACTTCACAGATATTTACTGAGGTTTCTGAAGAACCGGCCAAGCTTTACAGTGGCAGGTATAGGACCATTCAGGGGGGGGGTTGTGGAGTAAAGCAAAACAGAAATGAGCTTGTCCCAGCAACATTAAACTTCCAGAGGCACTTTACAATGCTTATGCCCGCCCACCCCTCCCCAAAAAACAGAGACTCAAAATACTTGTACAGCATCCCGACGAATTGTAATCCAAATGAAAAACAATAACTCAAGGTAGCAATTGGCCCCTTTTCTTTTGGGGGAATTCCACTCCAACTGCCATTTTGTCATCACCAGTGACACCACTGTTCCGAACAGCAGTGCGATTTGGGTGCAATTTTGGGCCGGGCGATCATCGCTCAACCGATTAAGATTCAAGGTACTGCCGAAATATCGGACCCCGGGATCCGAACGCACACCCAGGTGGTTGTAATCTCCGCGCCCCTCGACGGTAGGCCACTGCCCCCCCCCGTTTCGTTTCTCATCTCGGATCACCTCCGAAACAGTCGCCCTGGCGTATGAAGCACTGACGAAGTACCGCTCACTTTGTCTCATCTAATTAATTAATTTCATCAATTTCATTAATATCATTGCATTTTAATTCTTTACACCGCCAGCCCCTTTTTATAAAAAAGGCCAGCTCTTGCGGTCATACTGTAACTAATTGCAGCCACAACTCAAAGAAATTTGAGAAGAGCAGGCAAACTTTTTTTGAGATGTACTAATGGAACCCGTGAGCCCCTTTAAAACCATGGCAACATCAGCAGTAAAGTGGCTACACTTTAACTGGAAATACAGCTGTTGTGTCTGCATAGCTTACCACTCATTGGCCCAAAAAGTTCAAAAACAATCATGACCCAAAAAATCTAATTGATGAACAAACAAGTGAAGCTTTGAGAGAGGCGCCATGGTATGTTATGTGGAACTACAACACGCGATATCAAGTTTGAAGACCAGCAAACCCAGCTGAACCACCAAGCTTCTTTATTCATTTTGGTTTTAAGACCATTCTCTGCCCAGCACTGTATGATTTTAGCTCCAGTAATGGCCTGGGTTCTACATTCATTTTTAGCAAGTTTGAGTTAAAGTTTAATGTAGTTTAAAGAAGGATGTGCCCCCCACACACTCACTCACACACACACACACGCACTCTCTCTCTCTCACACACACACACACACACTCACTCACTCTCTCTCTCTCTCTCACACACACACTCACTCGCACTCTCACTCACTCACTCACTCACTCACTCACTCACTCACTCACTCACTCACTCACTCACTCACTCACTCACTCACTCACTCACTCACTCACTCACTCACTCACTCACTCACTCACTCACTCACTCACTCACACATGCTCACACACACACTCTCACTCACGCAAACGCACTCTCTCTCTCTCACACACACACACACATACTCTCACGCACACGCACACGCACACACACACAGCCCCCTGTAGTGCTTCATTTTCCCTTGTTCAGGTCATTTCATTTTTTCCACCCACTCTCAGACGAAGACATTTTAGTGCTAAAATGGCTGCCTTCCGCAGGCACCTCACTATTCATTTCATATAATGGGGCAAGAAAAAAAAAAAAAATTCTTACCTTAAACTGAGCTCTGAAAGCAAATTTAATCCATTTCCAGTAATTTTGTTTTAATCTATTCTGATCTGCAGTAACATTTTAAATCCATAATACCTGAAGACTGCCAGAGATGACTGCTGCTGCTGGTCTTAAGGGCTACGAGCACAGATCCGCGGTTATATTTAAAAGATACAATTACCGCTGTGACGAATAAAAGCGCGTGAGGGAGAACCTTTTCATCTGAACCACTTCGCTCTTTCAAAACTTAACATTTTCAGCGTTTGCCAAGTATCGAAAAAGCACGGACAAGGGCTGAATTTAGCCCCCAGCAAAGCGCGCAGCTTGTCTATCACAGCCAGTGCAGCGGCACCCGGCACTGGCACACAAACCAAGACCCGAAGGAAAAGTTCTTCATTCGCAAAATTTGGCAAAGTTCATTTTGGACTGCGTGCATAAATCTAAATGTCGCATATTTTATCATTATAAGAATTATATTTCCCCGCTGATAACGATGACTGTGCTGTATGGCATTACGTACCAGATTGTATTTCACGCCAAAAACTTATTTAACTGTAAATACAACACAATGTTTACACCCTTTATCCTGTACTTCACTGGACCATGTAGAACCAGTATATCTCCTTCCACACTAGCTGATTAGCATGCTACTACGCAGCCCCTGCAGTCCTTTCTAGTGGACTCATGCATCACCATGTTAGCCCTTACAGTTTCTCTGTCACTCAATCGCATCACAGGCCGTTCATGGGGCTCTGGTGTTCAGTCTCATTTTGGGGATTACAGACTTGGCTACAACGGGTGGCAGCGTAGTGTAATGGGTAAGGAGTTGGTCTCGTAACCTGAAGGTTGCAGGTTTGAGTCCCTCGGAGGACACTGCCGTTGTACCCTTGAGCAAGGTACTTAACCTGCAATGCTTCAGTATACATCCAGCTGTATAAATGGATGCAATGTAAATGCCGTGTAATAAGTTGTGTATGTCGCTCTGGATAAGAGAGTCTGCTAAATGCCTGTAATGTAATGCAAGACAAAAAAAATATGCATATATATATATTTTTTTTTATCTAGACTCATTGAAACATTTTTACATTTAGCAGATGCTCTTATCCAGAGCAACGGACACATGTATCTTGCTCTCAAGGGTATAATGGCAGTGTCTGACCTGGGTATCAAACCATGACAAGATCGTAAAAAGTATCAATTCCCCAAGATCGTATTAGGTTCATATGTTTCATGCTTTTGTGCATTTACTCCTCTTGGGGTTTGTGTGTACAAGTATTTTTACACGTGTAAAATGAAAACAGATTGTTACATGAATATGAAATAAAGCTTTCCCGTATGAAATACGCTTTAATGTCAACCACAATAAATTGATCACTGAGCCATGGAGACAGCTACCGTTTAATAATTGGATAACTGACTGGCGAGGGGAACAGGGGGGGTGCGGTTTAAAATTGTTTTCACATGAGAGCACTGCCCTTTGCGAGCAAACATCTTAAGACTTCCGATTACGCGCCCGACTCCTCTAAAATTCAATTACAGTTCCAGTGCTCTAGAAAAACAGACAAAACACAACACCGGCGATGGTCAACACTGAGATCCAGTCATTGCCAGCTTGCATGCGTTTAAATAGCTTCAGTGGACAATAACTTACTGCTGGGGTACATGTTGAAATAAGCCTGAGAGATCATAAGAAAGTTTTTATTTTATTTTTGTTTTTATTTAATTAATTTTTTTTACACTACAGACTGGATTACTGACCCTGCAACATCCTTGCCAGCGGTTTGAGCGGCGGTCACGGCAGGAAGCTCCACAGAGCCAATCCACGCCCGGCAGATGCCACCAATTACGCTTCAGCTAACAAGGGGAGACCACATGTGGCAGCCCGGGCAAGGAGCTGGTGCCACAGCCCGGGGTGGCAGGAGGGGGGAGAGAGAGAGAGAGACACATACACACACACACACACACGCGCGCACGGACACACACACACACACACACACACACACACACACAGGACCTACGGACACTGTGCTGGGTTGACACAGCCCGGGGTGGCAGGAGAGAGAGAGATACACACACACACACAGACACGCACACACACGCGCATGTGCACACACACGCACACACACACAGAGGACCTACGGACAGCCAGCGGACACTGTGCTGGGTTGACACAGCCCGGGGTGGCAGGAGAGAGAGAGAGACACACACACGGACACATACACACACACACACACACACACACAGAGGACCTACGGACAGCCAGCGGACACTGTGCTGGGTTGACACAGCCCGGGGTGGCAGGAGAGAGAGAGACACACACACACACGGACACATACACACACACACACACAGAGGACCTACGGACAGCCAGCGGACACTGTGCTTGGTTGACATTGCCACATAGCGGTTCTTAATTGTTTGCTGAGGCAAATTTGCCCAAATTTCAGATCTTGGTGATTCACGATACGTGGTGATGGATTTTCACTGACCCAAATGACAACAAAGGTGAGGTGAAAGGCACCGTGTGAAAGAAGGCCAATAAGAATGATGAACTAAAATTACTTTTAAAATGCAGTTAACTACTTTGAGCTACTTTGTGGAAAAACACATAAATTATGTCACCAATGGCCACGCCAGACATTGGCGCCAGGCCAGGCTACTGTTTTTGCTCAGAACCTGTTTTTATTTGGCTATGGCACAGTGGACTCCATCTCATAACGCGACTTTCTCTACAGCCGATATGAAGTCAGAAGTGTCAAGCATATTTATCACTCCAAGGATAGAAGGTAAAAATGTTTTATTTATTCTTCAATTCTGTTAGAATTTGTTTTTATTATTCTTCCCCCCATTATCATATTTATTTCTGTTGAGTTATTGCAGTTTGTCTGTGCCACCTATGCTCGCGTGACGTCATTGCCAAGCCCTGGCTGCATGCACTTGAACTTCTGCTCGCAAGATCGTTACCTTGGCTACCATGGTGAACCAAAGGCCTGGTAGCAGAACAGACACAGGATCTCAGGCAAAAACTCCAATCTGTGCATTTGATTAGTTAGTTCGCTAGTTAGCCATTTCTTTTAATGTGTATTTATGTGTGTGTGTCTGTCGGGTTTGAACTAGTATCGATAATGCATGCTAATAGCATAGCTTAGCATGCACGCCCCCCCCCCCCCCCCCCCCTTTGGACCACGATCTCACCAACAGTAACAGAAAGGCTAAAGCCATGCTTTGGCTCTGGAAATGATACAACATTCAGAAAGAACCTGTTCACTTACATCTCCACAGCAACAAAAGTCTCAGTTCAAATGTGCAATCTTACATTTATGAGAACAGGTTGTCTGAAGCAGCCACATACTTCATACTGCAAAGAGATACCAGGGGAGTGCCATCAGGAAATATGCTTTGAGGACTGTTACTGTAATGCTAGTGTACCGATGGTTATTATAACCTGTTTCCAGAAATAACAATAAAGCTTGTATTTTATTACACAAACAAAAATAATATAGGCTATTAGAATTACTGTAAAACTCAGAGGATTTACCGTAATAACCGGTGATTCCACATATCCCCCGCCTAACAACAAGCTAATGGTTATTGGATTGAGATTAAAGGGACGCAGCTACCTTGCTTCGTTCAGTTTGAGCTTATAAAGGTTAATTAAGTGTGGAGAAAAAACATGTTAACGTGATTAAAGCGAGAAATGCTCACTTTTATTCACTTTTATCAAGTGAGAGAGAGTTTGGCGTTTATTCAGAGTGAACATAAAGATCGCTTTGGGGAAATATAACCGATCAGGCAGATTATCTGGCGGTTAATGTAATACTCTGTATGCCTACACTATCAGCTAGGTGAGATTGTCTTTAGTACACTGCCCTCTCATTACACAGCCTCTTCCCCGTGAACAAGAACTGCCCTGCTAAACATCTTCCAGTGTCTCGTTAACAGGGTAACCTTCCCTGCTGCTTCACTACATTACTGAACAAAATGAACACACGCACACACACACACAGACAGAAGCACAGGCATACCGCCCACGCATGCACGCAGAGCTTCAAAATTGAAATTTTTAATATGATATTTTTAAAACTTCAAAGTTTTTTTTTTTTTTTTTTTTGGCCTGCAAGCTAATTGCACAGAGCCAATTAGAGAAGTGATATTAATTAAACTGCAACACCATCCCAATGTCAAGGTGGGTTCAAGTAGAAAGGAAAGAGAAACTGTTGCAGCTTTGCTGTGGAACACCTGTCAGATGAAACTCCTTGCTTAGACCAGCACCAGTTATTTTGATCTACAAATTTTTTTTTGATAAATAAACCTGCACAAAAACTCCTGTAAAAACCTGATCACAGTATGTAAATATGCTTTTGTTGGATGTATACCGGATGCTGTAATTTAATATTGAAGGGCAATAGCAATCCAGGACTAAAACCTACACAATACAAACGGCCTGCCGATTGGAGTGTCAACATATTTATGTGGGAGCGTATCTATGTTCCCAGGGTCCTACTGTTCTACTGCACCTGACAAAATGTTGTGAACAATTTTTCATAATTTCTTGGAAAATATTATTATTATTGAGGACTTCTGAGCATAGCTAAGCCATTTGTTTGTTGATAGACCTAGCTGACATCGTTTTCTGGAGTAAGACAGAAAATCATTGATTTACTGTCTCTGTCTCTATCTGCTGAACACAGATAAGATTTCAAGTAGAGCTGGGGAACATAGGACCCTGGGAACATAGGACCCTTTGTCATGTTCCCGTTATGTGCCATATAAATCTGGGGAACATAGGAATGACCCGGTTTATGTGGGTGAATGTCATAGAATACACACAACATATTCTCTCGTATTTTAAACCAGAAGCCATGTAGGCAACTGTGCACTATGGGCTTTGGAACACGGTTTGATTCAAGCTGGCAGAATCCCCCACAGGGGCTCACAATGCTCACATTAACACTCCACACAAACTTCATACCACCCGAAAAGTTGCAAACACCGCCTCAACAGGTTATTTTTCACATTGACCCATATAGCTGCGGTTTAAAAAAAAAAAAAGTTGCTACAAGGTTTTGTTCTGTTATGCTGCAAAAAGTTGCAATAACAAGCTGCATCCAGAGGCAGCTTTTTTTTCTCCCCCACACTTACATTATCCGGTATAAAAATTCCTTGTGGCAGAGCTGTACTGTAAGTGATCTCACTGCTGCCTGTGGAGGTTTCAGCAGCTCCAGAAGTGATCAGATAGCCAACAGTGGTCCCCAATCCTGGGCCAGTGTGTAGTGCTCATAGGCAATTATCAAGCATTAATTAATATCGCAGAAATCTGTCTTCATATACTCAAGCTTGGAATCGTAAATAGTTACATGAGCTAAAAAAAAAATCATTTAGATTTTCATTTCATTTTTCGTCTTACATTTTTTTCGGTGATTTCAAGAAAAGGTCACTGAGAACGTGTCAAGCACGGGCCACGAAAGCTCCAGACATCCTCAAAAACACGCACGCCGGGCATGGTTCTGTGACGCAATCACCCTTATCATGACACGGCGCACACGCGCGTTCCCCCGTCTCGCCTCATTCTCGCCCTTTCGCGGGAACAGGAAGTTCAGACAAAAAGTGGCTCACGCACGCAGAGCAGCCCTCTCATCCCGCCCGCCCGCCCGCCCCCCCGCACCCCCGGCCTGCCTGCGGCGGAAAACAAAGTTAACTTGGAGAGATCCTCCCACATGCGCAGCCCCCTTGTCCTCAGCTCTCCTGCGCATTATCTATTACAACCACATTACATAAAATACGCCCGGGGGGGGGGGGGGGCGGGGGCAAAGGCTCAGTCATCCGCTGGGTTCAAGGCCCCCCCCGAGTGCCAGGGGAGACGCAAGAGGAAGCTCTCGCTCCGCGAACGCCGTTGCTCGCGCTACCCAGATCACTCCAGAACCCCTGGAGCCAGCGACACTCGAACAACTTGAAGATGGATCAATAAAGTATCTAAAAACAGAATCCTTGCATCGCAAATTCCCTGTTATTTCCACTTGAAGATCATTTGGCATCCTTCGCCCCGGTTCTATCGACGTGTGGCGTTAGAAATAAACGAAATATGACTCTTTCCTTCGGCAACACGCGGGCCACCCCAACCCACGCAACCCCTCCCACGTCCTGTCCAGAAAAGACTTCTTCTTTTTTTAACTGCCCTGGCAATGAAGCGTACCTCGAGATGTTTTGGAATCTGGACAGACGCCAGTCGGCCAGCGCAGAGATGCAAAAGCTGGAGCTGGTCTCCACACGTAGGATTATATTTTTTAATATAAAATTATTACGGAGAGGCCGGAGGAAGGCAGGTGGGATTTTATTAGATGTGAAAGCTTCTGAGGAGAGAGGAGAACAGAGAAAGGGTGGCGTGTTTTTAAATGAATGGAAAATATCCTGGCCAGACCCACCACCGTCTCCTTCAGTGGCGGTTTTTTTTTCTGACGCCACCAGCTCAATACTCAAAGAAACCAACAGATGAAGGATTAAAACAGTTATTTGCTGTTTGAAATATCCGGTGCATATGAGAAAGTCCTGCTCTTAAATATAAATGTATTTTCGCTATTTGCGAAGAGCCTGGAATAAGATTTTTCCAAAGTGCATTCCTGGGAATTTTAAAGAGTATTTTCATAACTTCAGTCTAATTGCAGACTTCTTGTCAGCCTCTGTAGTTCTGCTATGGGCATGAAAGGGTGTCTCTGCCAAAAAAAAAAAAAAAAAAAAAAAAATCCAGCCCTAAATGCTGAGCTTTGGTCAGTTCCATGGAAGATTTGATTCTCTGGAAAAGAAGCCCCCTTCCTGTCCAGCCAAATTTACCGGGAGCTTTTCAGTGTCCACTCCCATATATCAGAGAGAGTCAAGTACTGCCTTTCAGCTCACAAGACAATACAAAAAGGGACTAACAAAAATTCATATTATTGCCCCATGTCCCTCTTCAATGCAGAAGTTAAAATTTCTGTCTGTATTGTCAATCATTCAAGTTGACAGACCGTTTCTCTATTAGATCTCAAAAATATCAAAGACAAAGTCCCGCACTGCACAGTCCACAGCTCACTGGCCAAAATTTTATCCAGTCGGGCAAGCAATCTCCCGTTACACAGTCCAAGAGAAAATAAAAGGCTCATTCATCTCCTGTTAAACAATTTTATCTCACAATATCTTGAAATGCGGAAAAACCACTATGCTTTCATTTTGATGGTTAGCCTATACATTGCATTATAAAGAGAGATTCCCAGAACCATTAAAATGCACATAAAACAGAGCAGTCATCACTTTCAGAATATAAAACTCTCTCCCCGGACTCAAAAATAGGTCACGCAATGTGATCTATTCTCCTATGTTGCATAAAACTTCCGCGTTATGATAAAGTGTATGCTGCTTCAGCTAATACTGTTATTTATATGATTTCATTTTTAAATTACTCATGGCAGAGTGGCTTGGCGGGGATAACAAGAATTTAATGTGGTAGCAGGCAGAGGGAGAGGCAATTCATACTATTTATAATGATAATGCCAACATAAAGAATTAGACTGTCACTTCTCGGAGTTTTAAAAAGCGCAGGGTGGTAGCAGTAAGACTTAAACTCACCAGCACAGGTTATTAAATGCGCGGTGCCATTTGTGCACAGTTATGCATTAAATGTTCCATTTGAGTCATCTGGATAAAAATCTAAACACCGCTACGCTCAGCAATGATAAATTATGTTGATTATAGCTATTGTGGGTTTCTGCATGCATGTGGAAGCCAGAGGTGCTTCTACTGATGGACCCCCCCCCCCCCCCCACTCTCCCCCTCCCCTGTAGAAAAGGCATAATTTCATTTGTTTTCTGAATCAACATCCTTCTTTACTAGGTTGACCAGAATTTTTCCCACGTCTTTATTTTTGGGATCAAAAATATCCATCCCCGTGGGATTTATAAATTCCTAACATGTCCAGTCAGTTTTCTCTCATACCATAGAGTGTGTATAGACAAACAGCATCGTATTATGCACGTTTTACAGGCATAACCGTTCTGAGCATGCTCAGTGTGTTCAACAGGTATAACCCATCTGAGCATGCTCAATCTGTTCTACAGGTATAACTCATCTGAGCACGCTCAGTGTGTTCTACAGGCATGAACAACCTGAGCACGCTCAGTGTGTTCTACAGGTATAACCCATTTGAGCACGCTCAGTGTGTTCTACAGGCATAACCCATCTGAGCATGCTCAGTGTGTTCTACAGGCATAACCCATCTGAGCATGCTCAGTGTGTTCAACAGGCATAACCCATTTGAGCACGCTCAGTGTGTTCTACAGGCATAACCCATCTGAGCACGCTCAGTGTGTTCTACAGGCATGAACAACCTGAGCACGCTCAGTGTGTTCTACAGGTATAACCCATTTGAGCACGCTCAGTGTGTTCTACAGGCATAACCCATCTGAGCATGCTCAGTGTGTTCTACAGGCATAACCCATCTGAGCATGCTCAGTGTGTTCAACAGGCATAACCCATTTGAGCACGCTCAGTGTGTTCTACAGGCATAACCCATCTGAGCACGCTCAGTGTGTTCCACAGGCATAACCCATCTGAGCACGCTCAGTGTGTTCTACAGGCATAACCCATCTGAGCACGCTCAGTGTGTTCTACAGGCATAACCCATCTGAGCATGCCTGTTTTACAGTGAGCTCTTGTAGCACGCTCACAATACTACTACAAGAATGCTACTCAAGAATACTGCTATATATGTACTAGTACTCATGATTTACAGGATCTGGGTTCTACAAAGAAACTTTAGCCTGTAAGTATCACTCTCTCTCTCTCTCTTTGTGGGTAATATGCAATTATTTAACGCAGAACAGAAAAAAGAGGCAACCATGAAATAGAAAATTTGCGGCGCACAGGTTATATTTCATCTTTCTAATTGAGCCTTCAGCAATGTCACCCCAGAGAAATTGAATAAACTCCCACCATTTGAAAGGCAGTAATTGGCAGTTGTTTGCATAGCTGGGTGGTGAGATTAATGACACTCGAAGCGTTGTTTCTGTGGCAGCCTCTCCTTCGCAGCGCACCACCTCATCCCCACCGAGCATCCCCCCCCCACCCCCACCCCCCCGGCAGAACCCCCCCCACTGTGCAATCAATGAGAACAGGCTTCTCTGGGATCAGACCTTCCTGAAACATTAAAGGAGTCACTGCAGTGCATGACTCCATATTTCACTGCGCCGTGTATTGGCCAAGGCTTCTCAGCGTGGTTCTGATGGGAATACGTTTTTCATTTTTTTTTTTTTTTTAAATCTGAATGAGTTCCTGCATGGAAGAAGCACACGGCAGGACTTCTGTCTGACTACGCTCCTGACCCCTGAACTCTCCACTTTGACCCCACGTAGGGATGAGTAGTCAGTGCCCACAGTTTCACCACCAAAGTGTGACGAACCTTTCCTGGTCACGCCGTCATTCCAGACACTTGTAAATGCAAAAAAATTAAACGTACAAACAATGAGTGTGTTTTCACAAAATTAAGCAAAAAAAAAAAGTACTTTGTTTTGTTTTTTAAAACTATTTTTATGTTCACTTGAGTGTTTCTTATGCATTCAGATGTTTGATTCACAACAAGCACTTCTTAAAAAGTAAGAAAGACAGGTTAACTCCCCCACAATGTAATATGGTGTAACCATAAATGTTTTTGAAATACAAATCTACTTGCTGTGCTTTGCTCATAAACAAAACTGGTTAAACATCATATTTAGACTCTACACCACTTCAGAAATACTATAGCAGCAGTAATAATACAATTTTGCCCCTTTCACACGGTGACAGACTCAAAATTTTGAAGAAAACGCTTTTCTCCGAGACAGATTCTTTCTATACATCTGAGTCAACACAATCATAATGCATTTCAGAATATATTGGTTATGGCTGACAGGAACTGAAGGTCGGTGCAATTCTACAGCATTTGCCTGGTACTTAGTCCCTAGTCAGATACCAGCAGGCAAACCTAAAACACAGCGCTCCTCTCAGTCGGAGCTGATGTGTCCAAGTAAGTAGTCTAACTCAAATGAGCAAAATCAATTAACGTTAATGGAAGAACCGAGCACCTTGCGGATACAAACGCATGTCCGTTGCATCACCCTGCACAGCTTCATGTTCAGAAAGCGCATGCACGATAAGATGGCGTGCTTTGCATGCAGAAAGTGGATGGATTGCTGAGGACAGAAGGCTAACGCTAAGGCTTATCAATCTTACTCGTGTTATCTTACTCGCTCAACGGTCAGTTGTTCGTCCAAATGCACACCAGGGCACGGGACTGTACATTTATCAGCTGTGAGAGCGGCTGGACCTGTACATTTCTCGGATATAAGAGGCACGGTAACCTTTCGGTTATATTCTGGGGACCTTCCACAGAGAGTCCGTACGTCAAACCCTCTCAAATGTCATTTGGTCTAAAATGGCATTTGATTACTGGCCGCCGCCTAAATGCAGACAAGTGGATTTCAAGTGCGGGAAATAATTTCAGCTGTGTCGAGGCGCACAATTGTATCTCGCGGTTCGGATTTACCTCGGACCGCGAGACTGCCTGACATTTCTGCGCACCGTGAAGCGCTCTGTGAAAGCATTCTGCAAAGGTCTCTCAGTTTATCGCCCATAAACACTGGCGGTTCTCGCACAGCAGAAAGAGAGCAAATGTAACGCGGATGTTATTTGAGCTTTTTCGGGGAAAACTACGGCACGGAAACAGAACGCACACACGCGCACACCCACAAGCGCACACACATGCACATGCGCGCGCACGCGCACGTGCACTGTTCAAACGTGGGAGGTGATCCTGCAGCCGACCCCGTCATCAGGGGAGAAAATTAATTCCGGTCACTTCAGGAAAGTTTCC
>NC_049215.1:32297237-32337237 GCF_013347855.1 Anguilla anguilla | reverse complement strand
GACACTACGCTCATGTAGTAAATGCTGAGTGCAGTGTCATATTCTACACACGACTGTGATTGTTCAGGCCTTATAGTACTTAAAATGGACACAAAAACCAATTCACAAAACAATGAGGTCATATAATTATCATAATCATAATATTGATCAGTGCGGTCATTTTACACGTGTACAACCAAAGGCTTTGATTGAATTGCGAGAGTCTTAAAAAATGAATAAGGTGAAAAAGAGCTCAGCCTCCATTTTTCAAGTGTAATAAACCGGAATGCCCGACGGCTTCAAAAATAACTCATGCGATTACAATAAGTGCCAATATTTCAACACCACACTAAGTACTCTTTTTTTTTTATGAACCGCATTTTAAAGAGCTCGTTTTAAATTGCCTTGTCATATTTTCCATTTTATAATTGTTATTATTCTCCTTCACAGCCAGTGTGTGTGTGTGTGTGTGTGTGTGTGTGTGTGTGTGTGAGAGTGTGTGTGTGTGTGTGTGTTTTTTTCGGCGAATGGCAGGGACTGATAGCGGGGCTCTTATCCGGAGCTCCTGCTCTGCCCCAAGCTGCCCCTGGAGAGGTGCAGAGATCGGCCCTTAAATAGGGGGGGGGGGGCGTGTCACTGGGGCGGGCCCTGCTTTTGTCCTCCCACTCGCTGGCCTTGTGTGAGAGAGAGAGAGAGAGAGAGAGCGCCGTTTCGTCCGTCCTTGTCATTAGCCCTGGGACTTCGGGGAGTGGGTGGGGGGGATGGGGGGGGGAGTGAAACTCGCTGAAGCTAGCGAGGTGTGGAGCTACAGCTTTGGGCCCCCCGGTATGCACTTGCGTTTAAACTCGGCCTAAAACTCCACATCCACACTGAAGGGGACATTCATTCCACATTTCCCTTTTAACAAACGCATAAAGACCATGAACGTGCGCGACATGGGGGCGACATATCTCAGGCGGTAAGAGCGCTTGTCTGGCAGTCGGAGGGTTGCCGGTTCGATCCCCTACCCTGGGCATGTCGAAGTGTCCCTGAGCAAGACACCTAACCCCTAACTGCTCTGGTGAATGAGAAGCATCAATTTGTAAAGCGCTTTGGATAAAAGCGCTATATAAATGCGGTCCATGTGCCATTACAAGTACAGCACAATGCACCCTTGCACGTAATATTCAAATGGGGAGTTTCTTTGTGCTTTTATCTCACAGAGAAAAACACCACTTTCACGCTCAGCCATGACGTATTTTCCACAAGACGAGATTAGAGCATCTCCAGCACTGAGTCACTGGGCCTGTGCGGCGAGTTCAGAAAAAGGATCAGATCTTAGACTTATCCTCATCTTTACAAAGCATTCCCACATGCACCGCAGTGCACCCAGGGCAGCAAGCTCAGTCACCTACAACCGCCACATCCGTTTGAGAAAGCAGCGCTTCATTCTCACGGCATCACCATGAGAGTTTCAAACGGAGAGCTTCCTTGTACTTTTATATCTCAGAGAAAAACACCACGTCCACGCTCAGCGATGACGTATTTTCCTGTGTACCGTCAGTACTGCGGTGCGGCAGAAAGCTGGCGCCAGGGTTTTTTTTTTTTTTTTTTTCGAGACAGAGAGGGGTACTTTTCGGAGAAGTTATTACCAGTGTCCGTGAAGCAGCTCGGGCTTGTGTACTGATGTTAGCGAGGGGACATCTAAACACCATCGAACAGCAGGGAAGCCATCAACGAGATGAGGAGTGGAACAACTTTGTAATTATGCAGTACTGTTGTGCGTGATTAAAAATGCATTCTGTCCTTGCCAGAAATGTTAATTTAAACACCCCTTTCAGCTCGAACCGAGAAGCAGGGCGTACAGATGTCACTCCGTGTACTTTACGGCAAGACTGAATCACTGTGTCAAACAGGCGCACACTTCACCCCGCAGAGAACTACGGGTCACACGTGTGAAGCACCAGAGAAAAACTACACTGAGCAGACCTGTTCCAGGCCTGAATAAAAAAATAATAATCAGAAAACGGCTCAAAATAAACACGGTCTGCACGCTGAACACATGAAATAAGCCTGGTGTTGGACCGGAGCCTAAGAAGCAGCTCAGCCCTTCCTTATAAAAAAAAACCCTTTTAGAAAGAAGCGAGGGATCTGCAGATGGGGAGCAGAAACGTCTTAATTGCTGGATGGATAAAACTTCCGATGCAGCTGCGTAAACAAACGGATTCCGTTTCATCGCCGCCAGGCGCCCCTTCCCTCTCTCCGGCGTGCGTAAGGAGAAGGGACGCGGGCTCTCTCTCGCGCGCGCGTGCGCGCATCGATCGTTTTCGCGGCGTTTCCGTGGTAATTGGCCTGTTCTCGGCTGGGCGCGCGGACAGGCGGCCGAGCTCGGCCGACTCGATAACGAGCTCCCCGACGACGCGGGCGGGGGGGCGGGCGGGCGGGGCGGGCGTTCGCGGCACCGCGGCGGATCTTAAGAGCTTCTTCTACCTTCCGAGCCGCCGCTTAGCGCAGTTGTTCCGGCGTTGTTCTTCCTCCTCCTCCTCCTCCTCCTCCTCCGCCGCTCCGAGGCTCTCTCAGATGTCAGCGTTGGACAGAAGAATAATAAGCCCAGTCATCATGCTACCTGCCCCGTCGGTTTCACCGTGTTTGTTTCGATAAGGAACATAACCGAATACGGCCCCATTACAACGGACGGAGTGTAGCACAGTGGGTAAGGAACTGGGCTTGTAACCGAAAGGTCGCGGGTTCGATTCCCGGGTAGGACACTGCCGTTGTACCCTTGAGCAAGGTACTTAACCTGCACTGCTTCAGTATATATCCAGCTGTATAAATGGATACAATGTAAAAATGCTGTGTAAAAGTTGTGTAAGTCGCTCTGGATAAGAGCATCTGCTAAATGCCTGTAATGTAATTAAAAAGATAATTACACATCATGAAAAAGTGACAGTGTTATGAAAAAAATTAAAAACCTCAAAAGGTCACAATCCTGCAATTGAAATTATGAATCATCGATATTCTGCATGAACGAACGTAGAAATAACTGCGTGTGTTAAAAATGCACTTGGTAACATATGCAAATTACACATAACTAATTGGGAATTTTACACAGATTAGTGAACACATGCAGGAATAACCAGAGGCCTGCTGCTCACCTCTGGGTAGGAAAAGGTACACAATCCATGCTGCAAACCAAATATTGACTCTGTCATTAAAGGGCAAACTATGCATTCCAGGCATCCAGATTCAGGATGATCGTAACCAAAGAAGAAGAGAAAAAAAAAAAAAAAACTTCCCAGCATGCCCCAAAAGCAACAGTAACATAACTACAATGCCAGAATCTACTTTGTATAAAAAATAAAAACATTTTTTTGGTTGTACCGCAACAGCGGTCCTGGACCCTACAAACGCGAATGTCTGTGACTGACTGACTGACTGACTGAGTGAGTGATGAAGTTACACCATTGGTCGGCCGAGTTATGAAGGTACACCATTGGTCGGCCGGATCACGTGTGTTAGGTCCAGCCATATACTACTTTAGGTTTTAACCTGGTCTTGTTTAAAAAAAAATAAAAAAACATAGAATATCAACAACAGTGACAAAAAAAAAACCAGCCAATCGGCAGCGAGCGGGACCAATGGGCTGTGACACACGGTGCTGGGCAGAGGGCGGCTCTTCGCTCAGACCTGTGAGACGGGCATTAGCATGCAGGACGCCGTGCTGGGCCGGTCCATAACTACATTAGACTCCCAGAGTGATCCGAGATTGAGTTAGGCAGTGAATGTCCTTCATCATTAGCATGGTATTATGGATGATAGGTTCTATCCTTAAGCATCTCTCTCAAACCCCCCCCCCCCCCCCCCCCCCCGCGCCCCACCACCCCCCCGCTCGTGCTGGCGAATAACAGAAATAAATAACGAACGAACGAACGAACGAACGCCCGCGCACTGGGGTGCAGATGAAGGAGTTTCACTACCCAAAATCGCGTGATCTGGCGCCAGAGTGAGCGAGTTCCCTACGTGCGCGTCTCACTGCTTTCAGGACAACCGCAAGCCGACGGGAGCCTTTCCAGCAGAGTCACTGGGGCCTGTGCGGAGAGTTCAGAATAAGGATCAGATCTTAGGTTTATCCTCATCTCTACAAAGCATTCCTATGTATGTTTTTACTATTTTTGTATTTTGTACTTTGTTTTTTAATGTCCTTTCTATTTTACTGTTTAATGTACTTTCTATTTTACTTACCTGCCCAGGGACTACGGGTGGAAATTAGCAAATTGCTATAACCCGGTACATTACATCTTTCCTTGTTTTATATAAGGTTAATGTTCTTTGTACACTGTCCCTGTATAAATAAACTAAATAAAAAATAAAAAATTTTTTTAAAAATGCACCGCAGTGCACCCAGGGCAGCAAGCACAGTCACCTACAGCCGCCACATCCGTTTGAGAAACTTTTGCTTCATTGTCGTTGCATCACCACTGAGGGGTAAACATCAGGGCACTCTTCAAACAGCTCAGCGCATTCACAGCCTGTCTGGTTAGCCAGTGAGCGCCTAAACCTAATGCTAACGTAATTTTTTTATTTGTGTGTTTTTTTTTTTTTTTTTAAAGGAAAAAACCACAGCTATGTTAAATGCGTCTGGTAATCTGGATGTCGGAAATGTTTGACACGAGATTACGCTCGTTCTTGGAAAGCTGGATAATCTCTGTTGCTCTTTCCTGCGATGTGAAACGGGCCCCGGGCTCTGACCGCAATTACCCTACATAGCGGGGGCCATGTTCTTCCTGTTCCTGGTGGATCCAGATGTTTTTTTTTTTTGCGGAGAACACTGGGAATCGCTCGCTTGTCAGGGAAGGGATTATATTCCATAAACACTCCGAGGAGCTCGATCCCAATCAGCCTGTCTGCATCGGCTCAGAAGCGTCCCTCACCACCGGACCCCGAACACCAGCTCATCCCTCAACCCCAGACAATGAGCGGGAAATCCCAGCATCACCATTTTACCAGCTAATCACTCACTCATGCAGGCACACACACACATGCACACACACACGCTCACCCTTACGTGCATGCACGCACACACAGAGGCACGCAGACAGGCAGTCACACACACATTTGCATGCACTCACACACAACACAAAACAGCAGTCACGCTCATATGCACGCTAAATTAAATGAATGCCTGCAGACACACAAGCAACTCAGCCAAATGCATGCAAATAAACACCCACACATACAGACACACACACACACACGCAGACACACACACACACACACACACACACACACACACGCAGACACACACACACACCCACACATACAGACACTGATACCTGCTTACACACTTACCCCCTTCCACACACACACACACACACACACATACAGACACTGATACCTGCTTACATAATTACCCCCTTCCACACACACACACACACACACACACCCACACATACAGACACTGATACCTGCTTACACACTCACCCCCTTCCACACACACACACCCACACATACAGACACTGATACCTGCTTACACACTTACCCCCTTCCACACACACACACACACACACACCCACACATACAGACACTGATACCTGCTTACACACTTATCCCCTTCCACACACACACACACACATACAGACACTGATACCTGCTTACACACTTACCCCCTTCCACACCCCCTTCCACACACACACACACCCACACATACAGACACTGATACCTGCTTACACACTTACCCCCTTCCACACCCCCTTCCACACACACACACCCACACATACAGACACTGATACCTGCTTACACACTTACCCCCTTCCACACACACCCACACACCCACACATACAGACACTGATACCTGCTTACACACTTACCCCCTTCCACACACACACACACAAACACATACAGACACTGATACCTGCTTACACACTTATCCCCTTCCACACACACCCACACATACAGACACTGATACCTGCTTACACACTTACCCCCTTCCACACACACACACACACACACCCACACATACAGACACTGATACCTGCTTACACACTTACCCCCTTCCACACACACACACACACACACACACCCACCCACACATACAGACACTGATACCTGCTTACACACTTACCCCCTTCCACACCCCCTTCCACACACACACACACACACCCACACATACAGACACTGATACCTGCTTACACACTTACCCCCTTCCACACCCCCTTCCACACACACACACCCACACATACAGACACTGATACCTGCTTACACACTTACCCCCTTCCACACACACACACACCCACACATACAGACACTGATACCTGCTTACACACTTACCCCCTTCCACACACACACACACACACACACACACATACAGACACACTTACCCCCTTCCACACACACACACACACACATATAGACACTGATACCTGCTTACACACTTACCCCCTTCCACACCCCCGTTCCGCGCGCGCGCAGACGCACACATGCGCGCGCACACACACACACATTTGGACGCACTTGTTCATGAGCAGGCCACCAAGCCCTCCCACACAGCTCAAAGAGAACGAGCTCTAAAAGGCAACAGAGTGCTCTGACCTCATAGCACAGCTCTACTCAAACTGAAGTACAGCGCTGTGGTCCCCCCTCAAGATTAAAAAGCAGATCCGACCCCCCCCCCCCCCTCCAACAACCCCCCCTTTCCTTCTCACATATAACACACTTTCAGGGGTTACCATCCGGAAATCAAAATTCAGCTTCAGCAGATTCCATAAATATTATATATTCGGTGTACAGTACACGTTTTAATCTTTTGGGCCGGGGCCAGCCGACACGTCCGTGCGAAAAAGGAGTGCTCAGAGTTTCTGACGGCGCTCTAACTCTGAGGGTTGTGTCTCAGGGTCTGGTAGCGCGCTGCTAAGGAAGGGCTGAGAGCGAATAACCCAGACCAGCAGGGAACGGAGCCGGTAAGCCTGTTAGCGAGGCCGTTTCTCCCCAAAGCCACTGGTGTGAATCCCTTTCCATTAAAGCAGTGAAAGGGAAAGATTAGCGTTGTATTAGTGTGGGGTGAAAAGCCTTTCCTTTCACACTGATATATATATATAAAAAAAAGAGGAGGCTCTCTGCAGTGAGGGAGAGAGAGAGAGAGAGAGAGGAACAAAGAGAGAGAGAGGGAGAGAAAGAGGGAGCAGGAGAGAGAAAGAGGCAGAGAGAGAGAGAGGCAGAGGGAGGGAGTGAAAGAGAAAGCAGGAGAGAGAGAGGGAGGGCGAGAGAGAGAGAGAACGAGGGAGGGAGAGAGGAACAAAGACAGAGAGGGAGGGAGAGTGAAAGAGGAGGGGAGAGTAAGCGAGAGGAAGAGAGAGAGGGAGGGAGAGTGAAAGGGGAGGACAGAGTAAGCGAGAGGGAGAGAGAGAGAGAGGGAGAGTGCAAGAGAGGAGGAGAGTAAGCACACGAGAGGGAGAGAGAGAGAGAACTGAATTTAAAAACACCTTCTATTTCAACATGTTCAGCAACAGAGAAACTCAAGTCATGTTCACTCAGTCAAGCAATAGAACAAGATCAGTTTTTATATAGACGCAGCTATACTACCTCATAAAAAAGATGAAAGATTAAAAAATCCTCCTCATCCTTCCTCATCAACATGACACAGCACTCCGCCGGGCCCTCGTAAATACTCCAAACGAGGTTTGTCATGTGCAGACGTGTAATACGAGAACTCCACCCGCAGGCTCGCTGCAAAAAAGCCCCCGCGGTAACACGCCCAGGGTCAGTTCAGCTCCAAACAGAGGACATACGGGTCCAAACCGGGACCATATGCACTCTGTAAGAGTTGATTTAACACTGGACATTTTACTGTGTGTACATAATGCTTTCTGCACCCCCCCCCCCCCACCCTTTCCCCTTCCCACAAGCTATTGTGTTTTCTACTCTTCCAAGTGGCTAATGTAGCTTGCCAAAAAATTAAGCTTAACAGACACACACTTGTTTTTTTTCTAATAGTGTATACCTTGGCACTCCTGTGCACAGTACAGCTCCCTGGAGGAACCCATACCCAGCCCTCTGCACCAGTGCCTCACTGTTCCCAACATGCCCTTCCACCCTAATACTTCAACGAGACCGTGCTCCACACTTTCGACCTCCCCGCAGGACAAGCAACTGCCCCCCCCCCCCCACTTTTGGACCAAGGTGTGCGAGAGCCAGAGGAACAGCGAGCAAGAATCTCCCCCCAAAATAATTCAGGTTTCACCGTGACCCCCCCCCCCCCCAACACTGCATCAGCCACGAATAACGCTGTTCACCTTCTTTTCCCTGCGTGTCCTTCTGTTTATACACACCGACAAGAAAAAAAAAAAACTTGTCATGCCAATGACGCTGAACTAACTGAGTTTCCGGGAGGTGGTGGGGGTGGATGGGGAGGTGGGGGGTGGGATAAGGGGGTCACCAGAAACAAGGACAACATGATTCCTTTTCCAGGACCGATCCCCGCCTGCCACAGCGCGCAGAGAACCCGATGGCGCGGCCCTGATGCTTCGGGACAGAGGGGGTCACAGCGCGTCCGGGGAATCGCGCAGATCGGCCGTGACACCTGGACACGCGGCGAGCAGGTTTTCCCGCCAGCCTCCAGCGGCCGGGCTGGCCCGCGCCTCCCTCCGCCAGGCCGCCGCGGAATCGCCGTGACAGCGGACATCTGCACCCAATTTCGCAAAACGGACGGTTCCGCCGCGTTAAAAGCCATTAAAATTAATAATTCCTCGCGTTTATATAGCGCTCTTTTCCCCTCACGCTCAAAAGCGCTTTACGGCGATGGGGGGGGTCCCCGGGTGGGGGAAGTCACCTCAAACACTAACCGACGTGTAGCACCCATCTGGGTGATGCACGGCGGCCATTTTGCACCAGAACGCTCACCGCACATCAGCTGAGGGGGTTCAACTGGGGGATGATTAGGTGGCAGGTTGAGAGAGAGAGAGGTTAGGAATCAGACCCGGGTCAAATACATATTTGTTTTGTATTCAAATGATTTTCTGTGCTCTATTGATCTTGCCTGGTGTCACTAAGCCTGCCGATATGACCAGAAGGCGGGGTTTGCACTTTTTGAGAGTATTTCATTGGTTCCAATACACCAGAAAAAGATCAGTAAAGTGTAGAAAAGTATTTGGATCCAAAACAAATACATATTTGACCCAGGTCTGTTAGGAATTTAGTCAGTACATCGGGACACCACCTACTGTGTGCTGTGAGTGTCGTGGGATCTTTAATGACCACAGTGAGTCAGGGCCTGGGTTTAACGTAGTCATGACACAGCGTATTCACGCAGAAACGCCGCCGCTATTCTGTCACCGCGGCTCAAATGAAGTCTCTGGGAGCTCTGCGGAGCTGTTCATGCCTACTCGCGGCACAGGAAGCTATGCATTCGGAGGCGAGGATCTGCTGACTGAGCAAAAACGAGTCTTGAAAAGTGGCAAGTGGCTTCACAGAGACGTGCCGAAATGTGCTGGGAGGCAGTAGTGGCTTCACAGAGACGTGCCGAAATGTGCTGAAATGCAGCTGTGGCTTCACAGAGACGTGCTGAAACATAGCAGTGGTTTCACAGAGAGGGGCTGAAATGCAGTAGTTTCACAGAGATGTGCTGAAATGCAACTGTGGCTTCACAGAGACATGCTGAAACATAGCAGTGGTTTCACAGAGAGGGGCTGAAATGCAGTAGTTTCACAGATGTGCTGAAATGCAACTGTGGCTTCACAGAGACATGCTGAAATGCAGCTGTGGCTTCACAGAGAGGGGCTGAATAGCAGCTGTGGCTTCACAGACATGCTGAAATGCAGCTGTGGCTTCAGAGATGTGCTGAATAGCAGCTGTGGCTTCACAGAGATGTCCTGAAATGCAGCTGTGGCTTCACAGAGATGTGCTGAAATGCAGCTGTGGCTTCACAGAGACGTGCTGAATAGCAGCTGTGGCTTCACAGAGACGTGCTGTGCTAAACCACTGCACACCTCCCTCTCTTCAGACATCGACAGTGTTGCACCAGAGGGACTCTCCTCTGACAATTATGACTGAGATATTGTCGGCTTCCTATGCATCAGTGCAAAAAAGGTTTTAGTAACAAACATTCCCCTAAGGACACTAACACGCCCGAGCCAGGTGGTTTATAAAGCTTTCTCTCCATTGCATTGTGGGTAAAAAGGAAGCATTCTGGCTTCAAACATTCCACACAGTACACTTGCTCAGGTGGACACTAAGGGGGGGGCGGGGTTGATATTTGGACATGTGCAACTGGGCAAAGAGGGACAATCATTTCAGCCTCTCTCTGATCTGGTGGTGTAGCTTAAATTGGGCTGTAAAAGCAGTCCAGAGGCCCTGGAGGGGAGGGGTGTGGCTTTATTTGGACTAGCCCCGTCGCAGTTGTGTGATAGCGGGACATGGTGCTAATACATAGTGTGTGAGTGAGTGAGTGAGTGAGTGAGTGAGTGAGTGAGTGAGTGAGTGAATGAGTGAGTGAGTGAGTGAGTGAGTGAGTGAGTGAGTGAATATAAGTGAGTGGGAATGAGATCATTATATTCAGATTGGAACCAACAGCTAAATCTCCGCACTCACAGCACTAGCCTGACTAAGAAACAGCAGTACCACACACACACACACACACACACACACACACACGTACATCCCTACACACATATACACACGTGTGTGTGTTTGTATTTTGTGGTGGCCTTGTTGCTTTCTGTATTTTGCACACGTACACAAACACACAGACAAACACACACACACAAACAAATTTACACATGAACACACACACGCGCACACACACACACAATTTGAACTTATTGACGGCAGTATTCTTTTAGTGATAGCTAAGCCCCTTTCCCATGAAATATTTCCTTCAAAATACATCAATAAAGATGTCTGCTCGTTCAAGTTTTTCCATTTTATTTCTTTCTGGACAGAATGTCTCTCTCTGCCACATTTAATTGACAACCCAGCGCTAAAAAAACAGAGTACCTCATGTTCTCTGCAGTGGCTCCAACTTGAACTGTGTGTTTACCGTTGAATTACAATGAAGCAGAGGCTTGTTCTTGACACACCACATACATGCATAAATGCTAAGTGGATAGAACCTTTAATTTAAAAAAAAAAAAAGAGCGCATAGAGCGCATCTCTGTATTCTTGGCATCCTTTCCATCAGAATTCAGAAAAAAGAGGCCAGATTCTCTTTTCCCCGAACAGGAGTCTGAGGCAACGTATGGGAGAGAAATATAACATCCCCGTGCGAGCTCTGAATCGAGCAGGACGTATGAGGGGACATTAATGGGTTGAAAAATTCATATAAATCAACAGAGGCTTGTTCTCGAGAACTCACAACGCACAACATTTTTTTTTTTTTTAAAGTATGCAATGAAAAATATTTCGGTGTTGTCATTAAGTCCCCGAAGGACGCGCCTCTTCTGTGCTGCAGTAGAGGACAGCAGAAACGTTAGCAAACGGTGGGGTTTCTCTTCCCCCGGTCTTGAAAAGCAGCGGCCTAATTCATCCACTCAGTCAAGACACACTCTGAGATATTGACCAGAACGGAACAGTGCGGGTGATGGTTGTACAGGCTTCCTGTCTACAAAACTACAATTTTTTAAAATGTATTTACATATATATATATATATTTTTTTTTTTTTTCAATGTAACGAAAGAAAAAGAAAACAAAAAAAAGCCCTCCCTGCAGGTAGGGTACATGGCAGCTCATTTAGATCAAAGAGGCTCCCGTTCGGGCCATCCAGAGTGAGAAGAGAGGCGGTACGAAGTCGGCACGGCAACGGCACGGAGTCGGCACGGCAATGGCACAGCGTCTGCACGCAGCCACCAGCTGACCTGCCCAGATGGCTTCTTGACATTCATATGTGGAATCAGCTGTGGCCCTGTTCTAATCTGCATATTTCATGTCACATTATACGCTATATTAGCGCAGGATGTTTAGAATTCAAGGTAATGCATAAGTCAACAGGGAGGAAGAGGGGGGAAAAAAAAGTTTCCTTTTGAAGGTGTAGCTCATTTCTCTCGAGTTCACCTTTCAAGGGTACAGACAGTTAGAGTTTTGTTTTGTTTTGTTGCTGCGCCCCCCCCCCCCCCCCCTTTTAGATGCGAGAATATTCATCATGAGTTGTGTGTCCCAAGGCAAACCGGGGTCATAGCGCGCGGCTCGGGTTCCACTTTTGACACGGCTGCGTTACCTCTCCTCCCAGGAGGCCGCCCTCCGTTCCCAACGCTCCCGCGGCACGCTCAAGCGCCTGACAAATGTTATTTTGGGGAAAAGCATCGAGAAATCAGTCAAATACTTTCATACCATACACACCCGCTCGCTCTACACACACACACACACACACACACAGACACACATCTCTCTCTCTCTCTCTCTCTCTCACCCACATACACACAGACACACATCTCTCCCTCTCTCTCTCTCACCCACACACACACACACCTCTCCCTCTCTCTCACACACACACACACACACACACACACACACACACACACATACATCTCTCCCTCTCCCTCTCCCTCACACACACACACACCTCTCCCTCTCTCTCTCTCTCTCACCCACACACACACACACCTCTCCATCTCTCTCTCTCTCACCCACACACCTCTCCCTCTCTCTCTCACACACACACACACACACCCACACACACACACATCTCTCCCTCTCTCTCTCTCTCTCTCTCTCTCTCTCACCCACACACACACACCTCTCCCTCTCTCTCTCACACACACACACACACACACACACACACACATCTCTCCCTCTCTCTCTCTCTCTCTCTCACCCACACACACACACCTCTCCCTCTCTCTCTCTCACACACATTTGGAAAAAGGAACGTCCTTGCTCGGTCAAGTGTCAGTTTGAAGCGATGTCAGTTACAGAAGTGGCAGATGTGGAGAGGTGGATCCACAGGTGGATCATTCATAGGGCAAGCGTTCCGAAAAAAAAAGAGACTTTCGCAAAGACTTGCGCTTGCGTATCCTCACTGAAGCATCCTCCAGCAGCCTCCTCACTCCTCCCTCTTCCCTCCTCCAAGGAGCATCGAATGGGTTTTGAATGTCCTTAAAGACAGCGGCCATCGATCGATTTACAGGTCATGCAAGGACTGAGGAGACAAGGATGGATATAATAAGAGATTGGAATGAGCCCACACACTCTTCCCTTCATAAACACAAACACACCATTTAGTCACCCATCCCTGACTCCACTGATGCATGCCCTCCAAACACCAATCACCTCTGCAGGTATGCAGCCACACACCCCTACATACAAACACACACCCACTTCAATCACCCCTGCAACACACACAGGTGGCATGCATACACACATGTGCATGGTGTGCATGCATGCACAAATACACACACACAAACTCCTAATACAGTATGACAATGCGTTAAGACTGTAGAGATTACATTTGCATTGTGTCATTAATGGCAACAAAATATGCATTAAAATGTGTCTTATCTCCGTGATGAATAAATTGGCAATTAATGTTGAATTATCCCTTTCTGCGGTCTCCATCTAAATTCTCAGCCGCGATAAATCAGCTGAGTCCTGGTGGTTTGAGGAAACATTCATTTTAAAATGCAGCGATGATTCAGGATCAGCACCGATTCACATTCAGCAGCCAAAACCTCTACAGTACATTTAATAAGTTTGTCCTGGAGGGCCACGGAGCAAGCAGTATATTTTTTAAAATCTTTTTTAAAATAAAAAGATATCTAAATAATTCAGGGAGTGGTCAAATTGGTGCGGTCACGGCGGTAATTATTTTAACGAAGTGCTCCTGTGGGACGGGGGGGGGGAAGACGGGGGCGTAATGGACCGGGGCTCAGGGGGGGTCCCGTGTGAGAGAGAGAGCGGCCCGCATTTCTCAGCGCACGTATAATTATCCAGCAGCCATTTTAAAATCCAGAATCATCCTCAACTCTCCTCTGAGTCACAGGGGGGCTTCTCTGCCCAGCTTCCTTTTCCGGAAATCAACTGTTCTCAAAAAAAATAAATAAAAAAAAGCCACAGTATCCATTTTCATGGAGAAAACAAGAGGGGGGGGGGGGGGGGGACCTGTACTTTATTTTTGGTTGCAGTGATAGCTTCCAAACACAGAGCTGGGTGTGTTAGAGCACTGTGACATGGGGGGCAACGAAGGGGAAGCTGGGCCTCCTAAAAACACCCTGAAGCTGCAGCTTCCTCAGGACCCAGCTTCATAACATGGACGTTCACCTTTTAAAGCTCCTTAGAGCTGGGGTGAGAAAGGAATGGGTGCCGAGGGGTTTAGAGTAAGTTTGTGAGTGAGTGAGTGAGTGTGTGTGAGTGAGTGAGTGAGTGAGTGTGTGTGAGTGAGTGAGTGAGTGAGTGTGTGTGGGTCGGTGGGTGTGTATGTGTTTGAGTGTGTGTGTGTGTGTGTGTGTATTGGTGTCTGTGTGGGTGTGCATGTGTTTGAGTGTGTGTGTGTGTATATGTGTGTATGGGTCTGTGAGGGTCAGTGGGTGTGTATGTGTTTCAGTGTATGTGTGCCTGTGCATATGCATGTGTGTGATGTGTGTGTGTGTGTGTGAGAATACAGCTACTGCACAGGTTAACTACTAGTCCAGTTTCCAGTCAAACTCGTGTTCAATTTCCTCCTTTTCTTTAGTTTAGTAATATTGCATTCATTGACAGCTCTCATCAATGAGCAAGGCAAACCCAAACGGGACCTTGTCTGCATTAAACTCTGCACTCATCGAGAATCACTACGGAAACACAGCCTTGACTTTTTAAATCATGTTTTGCGTGTGCTGGTGTTGCTTTCATAAATAGCTTTAAATGTGCGTTTAGTACCCACGATGGGTTCCCAAACTCAGCCCTCGGGGTATGGGTTCTGTTCCAACCAAAATTGCACTCTTTAAAATTCTAACAAGCCGTTAATTCTTCTTAAACATTTACTGTATATTTAAGGATGATTTAAATGTAAGGTCACAAGGTTAAAAATGGTGTTTATACAACACATTTTTACCAAAACCTGCGCGATACATGTAAAATGAAAAAAAAAAAAAAACTATTGTACAAAAATAACAGAAGAACAGAATTATTACATGACTCAATTTGAATGTAGGATCCCATAAGGGTTATAAACATGTCAAAATGCTGTTGGTACAATGCACAATTCCAAAATTGGGGTCTTAAAGGAGCCATTTGCAAGGGGCAAAAATTGCCCCCGAAGACAAGCACCTGAATTATAACTCAATTATGAGTGGCCACTTTCCCTATAAGTCCTTATAATATCCTTTCAGCAGCGGAAGTTCGTGAAAGAGGAGAGGAGAAATAAAAATGGTGATGTCAAGGCGATGGCGTCAGAGTCCAGATCCCCACAGAAAGTCCCTTATGTTGTTGCTCAGAAGAGAGGCTGGGAGAATGGACATGGTCGTGAAGCAGACAGTGTTCACCTGTACAGTCACACACACACACGCACACACACACACACTAAGAGCTCCCTATCCCCAGGACCCATACACAGGGAGGCAGATTAATCACTCCAGCTAATTGCCTCTTGAATGAACTAATTGCCTCTTGAATTAACCAACCCTTAACGGGGTCTTCATTGACCTTCAGATATTTTCTTTCCCATTCATGAAATGCACTCAGCAGTTCATCATCCAATCATCCACAGTTCATCCAATCATCTGTTTCACGGTTCATCCAATCACATGTTTCTCAGTTCAGCCAATCATCTGTTTCTCAGTTCATCCAATCATCCATTTCACAGTTCATCCAATCATCCGTTTCACAGTTTATCCAATCATCTGTTTCACAGTTCATCCAGTCATCCGTTTCCCAATTCATTCAATCATCTGTTTCTCAGTTCATCCAATCATCCGTTTACCAGTTCATCCACACATCTGTTTCTCCGATCATTCAATAGGTTGTTCCGGCAGGCAGAGAAGCCAACAAGTCACCCAAGTTTCAGCGAAGCTAAACGTGTGAATCATTTTTAAAAAAGGTGCTTCCAGGAGCCGATCCACCCCCCAGAGCAATCGGGACAGAATTTCATTCCAAAGCATTAAAATATAAAAAGGGGGAAATGAAAAAAAAACATTAAATTATCACCTTAATAGTCTCAGAAACTAATACAAATCATTCATGTAACACAAAACTGTATTTGCCTTCTCTGGCACAGAGATCCGCCGCAAAGCCAAGTTACAGGTCTGGTAATGAAAAATACAAATTTATGAAAGGAATAACAAGTAGCAGGACTTAGAGCGGGCTGAATGCTAAGCATTGTTCTTCAAAAGCACGCGGGACGTGAAAGAGAGAGAGAGAGAGAGAGGGGGAGTGTGTTCTCGTGTCCGGAAAAGGATGGATGGATCATCTGAATAAAATATCAAAGAGAAGCGTTCCTTTCCGCCCGCTTACTGAGTCTGATTGTAGCTCGTTTTTAAATGGGGGGGGGGGGGGGGGGGGAGATATTGCTTTCAATAGAAAGGCGTGAGCTCCTTTGTTCTTGCGTAACAGAAAAAAGATACGGAAACGGAAAGTGAAATTCAATTAGACTTAGACATAAAATAAAATAATTATTTTTTATGCGAAAAACCCGAGGTTAATTGATGACGAAACGTGTGATTATAGTAAAAGGGAGCTTAGCCGTTCGAGTGACCAATGCTAACCGAGCAATTAGCTCCCGTTCCCATGGTAGCTCAGAGTCGTATTCTGTTTTAAATAAGGGGAAGCCAGATGATTGACAGTAAGAAGTGGGCCGGGGGCCATATTAAACCGTAAAGCAAGACTTGTTTAAGCGCAAATGGTTTAATGGGGGGGGGGAAAAAATAAATAAATAACAGGTACGCGTTTAAACGGAGGCATTCAAATGATCCTCAGATCTTTTACACACCATTAACCGTAAAACAAAAAGGCTCCATGTGCATAAGAACATTTCATGCTAAAGATCACAAACAGCATTTGGGGAAAAAAAAAAAAAAAAAATGTCGAGAGTAATGTCTTTCCTCATTCTCTAATGCTATCCACTTGGTCACAAACAAATAAAAATGACATGCTAAAAGTACATTTTGAGAACACAAGAGCTTCCGTTAGGAGGTTATAATTACCCTTCAGTGGTTTTGCTCCATGAAGCCCCACTAGTGATTCTTCTAAAAGCCAATATGCTGGGGGAGAGTTAACTGAGTGTGTCTCTGACGTGTGAGCAAGCCAAGATGGCAATAAGGAAAGGGGGTTAAACGGGTCTTAATATCTTTAAATTGCATAAACGGTCTATAATCCAGCTTCAGTTGTGCCATGTTTATTTTTATTAAAAGATAAGGCAATCATCCAAATCAAATGCATGTCAATGGTGAACACATCCAACGCCATTTCTTTCATTACACGCACGTTTCAGGAAGCAGAAAAGCATTTTTTCCACCACTCTCTGATTTTTTTTTAACCCTCTCTTTTTTTTCCCTCCAATTAGAAGTGATCTATGAAATCTGTCACCCTGTCCCATTAGTGCATCATCCTCTAATTGGGAAGGGTGCAGACCCGCACACCCTCCCTCCCCCCCACCCCCGCAACAGCCACGATTGTTTCCGACAGGCAGGTTTAGCCTGACAAATCGCATGAACTCTAAATGAGCGATATGCAATGGGGGACCAGCGCTGCCCACACCACACCACAGCGGCACCGTGGAACCGGTGGGGGGGGGAAAAAAAGGCTGTCTTGAGAACAGCCAAATGCAATCAAAGATGGCCCCGATACTAACTGACAAAAGATTGATGATGGCTTTTTTCCTCTGTGTTCAGGGGGTTATATAAAATGTACCTGGTTAGATTCTCAGGGGTGCGGTTCACATCTTACTGGAGGGCGTGCGTCGAGTCTCGACTCAAGCACTTTAGCTGGATTCGGGTTCATTCGTCAGGGCGAATTTCGCGGCCGCACGGAAACCCCCCCCCCCCCCGTCGCAGGGGCGCGGGAAACACCCGATTCCTGACCCGCGACACGAGAGCTGTTCCCACGGACAACGCATCGATCGGACTTCGAGGCAGAGACGCTGCTCATATCCCAGCTCACACCGGCTAGCCAGCCGTACACATTTTCAGCGGTCAGTTCAAAACCCGCTCGCCGCCCGCGATATTAAAATTCCTCCGGCCTCGTTCGCCGAACCCCGAAGCACCGAAACGAAGCACGTTCACATTCGTTTAGCGGACGCTCTCACCCAGAGCGATTTACAGTACGGGAGAAGCAGAAGTGCATTTGTCTGATTAGCATGGGCAAATAGTACCAGACCTGGTACAAACAAACATCCCCGGACCAGTGAGTAAAGATGCGTCGTTACTAAAACACACATCACTAAAAGAACAACGCAAATCAGCTGGGCTAAAACCAAGGACGAAAATACAGTGCCTTAATACATACAGATTATGTGCACAGTGAGTCTGAAACTACAGCACCTGAATTGGTACTAAAGTTAGATAGGCAAGACGTGCTAATTCTGCTGTACTGGATTTCAGTAGTGCAGGGGTGCAAGCACTGGGGGGGCGCTGTAGAGCAGGTGGTGAGGAAGGGGCAGATTCTCTCGATGTTTTATGGAAAGAATCTACTTCTGCTAGATGGAGAGAGAGAACGGGCGGGTATTTCACAAAGCCGGATTACCGAGTTAGCTGGATAAGGGCGCTGAGTAAAAACCTGGAACCCTCCCAAATCTGGAAGATTGAGTTAAGTAAAAAGAGCCGTTCCGGGTTTTACTCAGCGCAGTTAGCCAGCTAACTCAGTTACCCTGCTTCGGGAAACAGGGCCCTGGTAATGTAGGGTTTCTCCACAGTTAGCCAGCTAACTCCGTTACCCTGCTTCGGGAAACAGGGCCCTGGTAATGTAGAGTTTCTCCACAGTTAGCCAGCTAACTCAGTTACCTGGTTCGGGAAACAGGGCCCTGGTAATGTAGAGTTTCTCCACAGTTAGCCAGCTAACTCAGTTACCCTGCTTCGGGAAACAGGGCCCTGGTAATGTAGAGTTTCTCCACAGTTAGCCAGCTAACTCAGTTACCCTGCTTCGAGAAACAGGGCCCTGGTAATGTAGAGTTTCTCCACAGTTAGCCAGCTAACCCTGCTTCGAGAAACAGGGCCCTGGTAATGTAGAGTTTCTCCACAGTTAGCCAGCTAACCCTGCTTCGGGAAACAGGGCCCTGGTAATGTAGGGTTTCTCCACAGTTAGCCAGCTAACCCTGCTTCGGGAAACAGGGCCCTGGTAATGTAGAGTTTCTCCACAGTTAGCCAGCTAAATCAGTTACCCTGCTCTGTGAAACAGGACCCTGGTAATGTAGGGTTTTCTGTCAGCTAGCTCAGTAGCCCTGCTTTCTGACACAGGGCCCTAGTTATGTAGGGTTTCTCCACAGTTAGCCAGCTAACTCAGTTAATCTGCTTTGGAAAACAGGGCCCTGGTAATGTAGGGTTTCTCCACAGTTAGCCAGCAAACTCAGTTACCCTGCTCTGTGACACAGGGCCCTAGTTATGTAGGGTTTCTCCACAGGCTCACTGCAGTACAGGAGCCCTGAGTGAGCCTTCCTGAGGGGAGGGGTCTCGGAGTGGAGAGGTCACGTTGAGCTCCTCAGACTGAGGCAGTCCGGGCTGAAGATGACAGCCTGCCATCCCGCCGGAGAAGGGGGGCGCACAGGGACCCCCGAACGTCAGACTGAGGAGAGACGAGCGGGGGGCCCGGCAGGATTAGGACAAAGCCGACAGAAGACGAGCTCAATCCTCCATCTCTGGACAGCCTTTAAGGAGCTTCCTCACCGAGCCACAGATCCAGCCCACTTAAGGAGCAGGGCCTGAGATCGCTCGTGAGGTCCGGGTGGAGAGGAGGATGTGGTCTGCGGTCTATGGTCTTAAAGACAGCAGAAAGATCCAGGAGGATTAGAACAGAAGAGAGGGAAGATGCTCTCGCTGACTGAAAGGGGAAGGGGGGGGTGGGGGAGGGGCTTCACCATACCCCAAACAATCTTCAAACCTTTTGCTCTACCAAACCATGAACCAACACACCCCTCCTCCATGTTAACTTTTAATATTACACTGTCAATGATACTGACACTTCATGAGCATCAGTACTGACAACAGTGTTCATGAGCATCAGTACTGACGGCAGTGTTCATGAGCATCAGTACTGACGGCAATGTTCGTGAGCATCAGTACTGACAGTAGTGTTTGTGAGCATCAGTACTGACAGTAGTGTTTGTGAGCATCAGTACTGACAGTAGTGTTTGTGAGCATCAGTACTGGCAGTAGTGTTTATGAGCATCAGTACTGACAGTAGTGTTTGTGAGCATCAGTACTGGCAGCAGTGTTCATGAGCATCAGTACTGACGGCAGTGTTCATGAGCATCAGTACTGACAGTAGTGTTCGTGAGCATCAGTACTGACAGTCGTGTTTGTGAGCATCAGTACTGACGGCAGTGTTTGTGAGCATCAGTACTGACAGTAGTGTTTGTGAGCATCAGTACTGACAGCAGTGTTTGTGAGCATCAGTACTGACAGCAGTGTTCGTGAGCATCAGTACTGACAGCAGTGTTTGTGAGCATCAGTACTGACAGTAGTGTTCGTGAGCATCAGTACTGACAGCAGTGTTTGTGAGCATCAGTACTGACAGTAGTGTTTGTGAGCATCAGTACTGACAGTAGTGTTTGTGAGCATCAGTACTGACAGCAGTGTTCATGAGCATCAGTACTGACAGTAGTGTTTGTGAGCCTCAGTACTGACAGCAGTGTTTGTGAGCATCAGTACTGACAGTAGTGTTCGTGAGCCTCAGTACTGGCAGTAGTGTTCGTGAGCATCAGTACTGACAGTAGTGTTCGTGAGCATCAGTACTGACAGTAGTGTTTGTGAGCATCAGTACTGACAGTCGTGTTTGTGAGCATCAGTACTGACAGCAGTGTTTGTGAGCCTCAGTACTGGCAGTAGTGTTTGTGAGCATCAGTACTGACAGTAGTGTTCGTGAGCATCAGCACTGACAGCAGTGTTTGTGAGCATCAGTATTGACAGTAGTGTTCGTGAGCATCAGTACTGACAGCAGTGTTCATGAGCCTCAGTACTGGCGGTAGTGTTCGTGAGCATCAGTACTGACAGCAGTGTTCGTGAGCATCAGTACTGACAGCAGTGTTTGTGAGCATCAGTACTGACAGTAGTGTTTGTGAGCATCAGCACTGACAGCAGTGTTCGTGAGCCTCAGTACTGGCGGTAGACTTCATGCGCATCACTGCTGACGACGGTGTTCATGAGAATCTCACAGGGCATTACTGAGCATTCGCTCAGTAATCTCAGGCCGGGACTCCGCTCTTTCTGCATTGCTGTTACAGTAAATGAAATCGGACAGTAACTGCAGGAAGATTAGAGGAACTGCAGAGCTGCTAAAAGGGAGATTTTTTTCCCATTCCACAGACCCTGAGGTAAACCGCCCCCCCCCCCCAAATCCCCCCACCCCCCCAACCCAGAAATGTGCCTCTTGCAGGTCCTTCAGCTCCCTTCCTGTGCTTTTATGTCTGAGTCCTTCCCTGAATTTAATATATAGCACTCAAGTGCCCCTCCAAAAAAAAAAACATCATTAAACAGACCAAACAATAAAAAAATAAATAACTCTAATAAAACTATGATTTTTGGGAAAGCATTCAGTTTGGAGTGGGAACATTCTATTGGCAGCCACCGCGCTGGATACCAGCGGAATGAGAGCCACGTTAGGCGGAGGTGCATCACACACTAGTCTCTGCTTCAGAATTAATTGGGATCTACCCCGGTGGGCTACAACTGTCATCTTAAAGATAACATGAAGCACACCCACTGTGAGGAAGACATTTACACGTAGCTTTTTTCCCTGTATGTCAGATTTTTTCTTTTTTTCTGGCTGCACGTTTGCACCTGCCCTGGGTGGATGTAGGGGGAGGGGGGGGGCGGGGGGCGGGGGTGGGTGGGGGACTGGGGGGGCGTGTCCATACGGCGCAAGCAGATGCAGCCGCGCTGACCTCGCCCCCCGTCCGCCACCATGACAACCACCGGCACGCACAACCTTGAAGAGATTTCACCCACGTCGCCTCCCACACACACACACGAACGCCGCGCGGAACTACAGAGAGGATGAAACAAGCGCGGGAGAGGAAGAGATGACGTATCGTACGAAGGGATACGGCGAAGAGGAGAAGATAATCGCAGGAGGAGGAGGAAGAGGAGGAGGATTAATGCGTGTGGACATCGCAAGAGAGGAAGATGAGATGTGCGGTCATCACATCAGACCTCACAGGATCACTTCTGGGTCGGGGTTGAGGACGGAAGAGATTTCCCAGAGATTCCTCACTGGAAGGGCAATGCAGGGGTAACATTTAATGCGGGTCTGGGCTTCACCAGGAGGGGGGGGGGGGGGGCACTGTGTTTGTGCTGGATTACAGTACTGAGGGGGCAGGCGAGTCACAGACAGGGCTGACATGTGCATCACATACCGAAGCAGACAACTATCCCACGATGCATCACGGGGAGCTGCCATGGACCGACAACAGAAGGAAAAAAAGGAACACAAAAACCATGACACGCACACACGTACACACACACACACACACACGTACACACACGCACTATGTAAACAGAAAACCACCCACTGTTGAAGATGGAGAGTCTGAAGGCAGATAATGCAAACATGACTTTTTAATTCAGAAACTCGTAGAGCTACAGCAGGGGCAGAAGCAGATCAGCTAATAACCTTTAGTGATTCGATGGCCGCCTTCCCAGAATCTCAAACGCAGACCAGGCGAGCTAAGCTCCTAACAGATTCCTTTAATACGCGTTTCATTCCCAAGTGCTATTCCATAACTGGCCACAAGGGGCTTCCCTAATTCCCCAGGCTGTGGCCTCTCCCTCTTACTGTGACCTAAAAGACCTGCTTCCACTGAGACTGTAGGCAGCTCCTCACAGTATGAGCAAGAGACTGCTGCTCAAGTGGCTCACACAGACACACACACACACAAGCGCATACACACACGCACGCGCACACACACACACGAACACACACACAAGCACGTACATACGCGTACACACACACACACTCTCCCTGCTGGGTTGCATTCCAGAAGAAAAAAAAGCATTTTACATTTTTATGAACTGTAATGGTGACATATTGAAAGTTCAGAGTGCAGAGCAATATTACTCTGACTACTGAGGGGGTCATTGTGTCCCCAATCATTCATAACCGCACCACCTACTGTTTTGGGGTACACTGCTCTGGCTCCTGAACACCAGTCAAAACACATCACCTCCTGATTTTTAGAATAAATCCAAGCCAATTAAATCATTGATATGGAAATAAGTACAACTATTCTGTTTTGTTTTTTTTTTGTCAGCTTTCAAACACCAGAGTAGATCTCACTTCACAACATTAAATACACTAGGAAGATGTAAACCTACACCCTGTGGCTAGTATTTGAAATTCTTGCGAAGGAAAACTAACATTTTTTCAACATTTGGCCACAACAAGGAGGGAACAACACGGTCTGCAATATAATACAGAATAAATGATCCATTTCACCAGCTTGAAATGAACACATTTAGAATGTCACCGATCTGAATTTTTATTCACAACGAGCAGTTTGCTGTCACACTACATTTAGTGATTTCCTGACAATTTCAGCCAGTATGGCCAGATATTGGCACACGTTAGCTGAACACAATATCCGAATATTAGTGTGCATATAAACAAGTGACACTGTGTACAGCCATATTGTTTCATGGTCTGGAAAACAGCATATTAAAATAGATTTAATGCAACAGCCTTAGGCTCCATTTTATTTTTCCAGCATTTCCTTTAGATTTGGTGTTCCGTGTACCTCAGCATTCATCAACTGCTGCTCTGTCAAACCAGTCGGGCCTTTCTAAGAGCTGCATCTGGAGGCTTTTCAATGCTAATGCATGAAAGAAGCTGGCAAAAAGGCTCACACTGAAAAGGTTAGCGTGCTCCAACAAACCGTCCGCAGTTAACAAAACGAACACTATGCAGAGTTACACGTTTTTATGGCCCACAAGCCAAATCTAAAAGTGTATCCCCCCCCCCAGCTCCCCCCCCGCTCCCCCCCCCCTCCCCCCAAGGGCTACACCCGAAACAACCACCTGGTCTTAGAATATTTACAAGGAGCTGAAGGCATCATTTCAAGAGCAGATACAACCATGGAGAAACACTGGAGAATGGAGAAACATGGAGGAACATCAATACAACCATTGAAACTGGCTCTATACACCTGAAGATAAAAGTAGACATAAAAAGAGCCATGAATCTATATTGTATAAAAATGACATGCAATGGAACTGTATGTACTGCATATGTATATATAGAACACACGTACACCCACAGATACTCTCTGCACCAATGCCATCATGCTCTGTGGGACGCCTGCAAGACCGTAATACATCCATCCATTATCTGTACCCGCTTACACCTTGGGCAGGGTCGTGGGGGGTGCTGGAGCCCATCCCAGCGTGCATTGGGCGAGAGGCAGGAATACACCCTGGACAGGCCGCCAATCTATCGCAGGGCACACACACACACACCATTCACTCACACACTCATACCTATGGGCAATTCAGAGTCTCCAGTTAGCCTACCCTGCAGGTCTTTGGACTGTGGGAGGAAACCGGAGTACCCGGAGGAAACAGGGAGAATTTGCAGAAAGGCCCAGTCCCGAAGCGAACAAAGGACCTTGTTGCTGTGAGGCGACAGTGCTACACACAGAGCACCACCCTTCCACCCTGATAGCAGTACAGGGTCACGCATTTAAAGCACATCATCAGACGGCACTCACCAGGGCCCGGGGACGATGGGATGGCACGCTGGGTTCCCACGGCAACACACTGAGCGCAGGGGCACCTGGCGCGGACCAGCAGGTGCGGCGACGCGTCATTGGACGGCCTCTTCTTTCGTCCGTGGCTAGAGGACGGACAAGTCTGGGCGTGAGTGCACAGGCCAAAAAGCACTCCTTATTGACATTAATCTGACATTTCACCCGTCGACGCTGCTGTAGGGTCAAACTGAACACCTGAAGCCGACGATATAATCTGTCCTGTCAAAGAAGCCTGACTTTGCAAACGGAAATGTAAAATCAGGCCAGCGACGCCATTAATTCTGAAACGCCAAATTAAAGCTCAAACTGGTGGCACTTTTGTGGGGCGGGGGTGGGGGGGGGGGGGAGAAAGAAAAAAAAAAAAACCGATAAGATGCCAAATAGCTTTTTATACCAATCGCCAAAGGAACACAAATATGGTCGTTTAAACTCCAGGAGTGAGTCCATCTTTCAATTACAACCGAAACTGCATTTTCATTAAGATAAGAAAAAAAAAAAAGGCTGAGATGCCCACTGGCTGCTCGGTCCCGCGAGCAAATGATAAAAGACGGACAATGCGACCAATCAGGCGGAGGAGGAGACCCACGCCCACGCCGCGTTTGACCTTTCAACTGCGCGTTTCGGTCCCGACCGAAAAAAACCGCTCCGTTTTTTCCGGCGTGTTCTCCCAGGCCCCTGTCAGAGGCTCCGTCGGCCGTCTCCAAGCACCTGACCGCCGCCGCCGCTCACGCCTCTAATCTCTCGCAGGTGCGGGTCTCATTTCCGCCGCCGGTCGCCACACACCTGAGTGCAGTTAGCCGCGTCAGGCGCACAGGCAGGTGTGTGTTTGTGGACAGACCGGGGACAGACGAGCAGATGAAATGTTTTTTTTTGTTTTTTTTTTTGTGGGCCCATTTATGAGATTCATATTTGCTGGGGGCAAATATAACTTACATCTCAGCACATACTAGACGATTTTACTCAGAGCGATTTACACAGATTATATTTTTTTACAAACAATACACTTGAACCGCTGGATGTTTTCTGATTTACTTAAGTCCCTTGCTCAAGGGTACAATGGCAGCACCCCAACTGGGAATTTATTAATAATAATAATAATAATAATAATAATAGTTGTTGCTATCATCATCTACTTCAGAACCATAATTTAGTTATTTGTCTTACTCCATTACTTTTTTTGTATGAGCAAGTTTTGATATTTTGTTTACACTCTGCCTGTGTTTCTGTTGCAGCGTATTATCTTGGTTGGCTGAGCACTGTCCTCCAACTTCAAGAAATATCACACCGACATGTTTATCTTGTTGCAATCTTATTAACGGCTGCCAAACATTAACCCGTATGATGACATTAGATGACAGGAATTTGTCCGTGACAGTTAGCCGTTTGAAATGAAAATAACTTGGAGACACCAAGAATTACGGAAGGAGGGAAGAAGAAAAAGGAGAGTTCTAAAAAAAGAAGACATTAGAATCCTCCCTAACCTGAAATATATCTAATTCCTAAGTCAATAGGCTCAAATGACGGCATCAGTCACAGACGTGAGGATCGACGTTATTTCTGCATAGATTAAATCGGGAGGTCCCCGACGACAAGCTAATGACTCACTTCGCTGCTCCGCGAGTGGTCTGGGCACTCATTAAGGTACGAGAGTGCATCATTAGTCGAGAGGGTTTGGAGAAACAGTAGAAGTAAATATTGATGATGTATGTCACAAAGGGGTTCTTATAATGTGTATGTCACAAGGGGGTTCTTATAATGCATATGTCACAAAGGGGTTCTTATAATGCATATGTCACAAAGGGGTTCTTATAATGCATACGTCACAAGGGGGTTCTTATAATGCTCTCAAGACTATGATTGGGAATGGGGCCGTGGTCTGGGGTGGAAGGCAGGGGGCGCTGTTCAGTAGACCTGTACGGTGGGGCAGAGGTATAGCTCGCCATTGCCTTAGGTTCCCCATTCAAATGTTTTGTTTTTTGTGTTATAAGGCCTTCAAATTACAAGAGATGATTTTATGAAATTCTCCAGCGAAGAACACTGCATTCATGTAATCCTGACGCTTTTCACTTATTTGGAATAAATAATCACATCAAGTGTTGCTTTTCCATTTCACAGATTTTTTCCCTAAATTGCTGTGATGGCCGTGATTATTACTTTATAATGAAATGGAAATTAAATGAAAATATTGCCTAAATAGGAAAAATGTCTGAGCTTTTAGTAAAAAAAAAAAAAGCACAGTCCACTTTATAGATTTAGCACACATTTCATAAAGAAAATGTAACTGTTGAACTCAAGCTGTGGCAAAAGAAACGAATGATGAATTCGACCATTGTGATTCAGAACCAAACAGCAAGTGTACTTATGTGTATATTTAGACTCTAATTCAGGGATCTCAAACTAAAGGTCCCTGGGGGGGGGGGGGGGGGGGGGGGGGGACAGACACACAGAGCACCACAGTTCTGAGGCGCGCTTCTCACAGCAGGCTAACTGAAGTCAGCCCATTAACTTTAGGGAGATGATCGCGAAGGTCAGGATCTCAACCATTTCGCAAATTGAACTCGCACTGTAGTCAACTATGTTACCATGGCAACCTACCTCTCGGGCTAAACCTGCAGCAGAGCAGTTAAGGTTGATCTAGGCCCGCCTCGCCATAGAGATTGGGGATAGTTTTCCATCATTTCTTTCACCATTCTTTAATTAGGGCACATTTTGGCATAATTAAACACAGAGGCAAACATGGGAGAGAGTGAAATTTTGAAGATAAGCTCATGGGACTGTTCTGTTTTTGTGTGTAGTGCAAGGAGCCTACTGAAGCAGGCACTCCTGAGCACAGGGTGGAAACACTGTGACACAGGGTGAAAATACTGTGAGCACAGGACGGGAATACTGTGACACAGGGCAGGAATGCTGTGAGCACAGGACGGGAATACTGTGACACAGGGCAGGAATGCTGTGAGCACAGGACGGGAATGCTGTGAGCACAGGACGGGAATACTGTGACACAGGGCAGGAATGCTGTGAGCACAGGGCGGGAATGCTGTGAGCACAGGACAGGAATGCTGTGAGCACAGGACGGGAATACTGTGACACACAGCAGGAATGCTGTGAGCACAGGACGGGAATGCTGTGAGCACAGGGCGGGAATGCTGTGAGCACAGGACGGGAATTCTGTGAGCACAGGACGGGAATGCTGTGAGCACAGGGCGGGAATGCTGTCAGAACAGGGCAGGCCTGTTAGACAGAGACTGTGTAATTGTGTGTACCCCAGAACTGTTACACAGGCTGCGATAATGTGGACCCCAGCACAGAGAGGTTTGGCTGGTACAAATTAAACAATAAAAAATGGCTATATAAGCAGTAATAAATTGATATATTTATTGCTTTTCATAAAAAAGGCAAATAATATTATAACAGCCTGCCACCTCTGCGGAAAAGACAATATACTTCAACAGCTGGGGAAGAGTACAAGAATGACAATAAAAATGTGCGTTTGTAGAACCGATATGGATATTCACTCCAGAAATGGTATTTCGGAATTATTTTAATATTTCAAAATGTAAAAGAAAAAAAATAATAATTCAGTGGCACATTCGTGCTGAGGGGAAGTTAGGAGGATATTTCTGTAATAACACAATAATCAGAGCGGAGAGTTGCGGATGGCCTTGGCGGCAGCTTGCTGGAGAAAAATCACACGGCAGTCAAGCGAGAGAAAGGATGACCGTGAGAATTATCTGCGCGGCTGAGGATACAGTTCATTAAATCTATTTTATTTGGAGTCTTTGCAAGCTTCAAATGCATTTTCAGTAATTCAAGCTTTCTTTCTGAGAGATTTAGTTGGTAAACTTTTTTTTATGCCTCAAGCTCTTTCATTAAATGATACTGCAGTGCCTGGTCGGTGTGTCAAAATGGAAAAGAAATGAACAGATACTGTGGTTTTTCCTCACACGTTAAACGAAGCTCGGCGATAGCTCTTGAATCCACAGCAAATAAATAAATAAATAAATACAATTCAATTCAAATTATGCGCTCAAATGATTTGTAGGCCTACATTCAGGTACCTGGAAACATAATTTTGGTTCATGTTTTTTTAGCATTGCGTAAATCAAGGCTACCGTCAAAATAAAACGAAAAAGGAAAAAAGTGTTCTTCGGCAAATCACCAAAACAATTATTCAGAAAATGTCTTCCGAGTGCCTTCAACTGCAGCTCCCGCTGTTAAATGTTTAGAGACTGAATGGAAAGCAAAGCTTGTCATCCATCTTATGTAGAATGCACTCTCGGGCAAATATTCATCAATTCATTCATTCATTCCTTGAAACATGAATAAAACCCAGTTTAATACAAATAAAACATGAATACATATCTATCTACTCAACTAATCGTTTGTTCAAACACGAACAAACATAGACGGTAACCATTCAGATTGAGTTCAATCGCTGATACAGCAGGATTTGTGGATGCTTCTCACCTGTAGCACGCTTTCACATTGTACTAAAACACTTTGCTGATCACATGAGCCTTTTTATTCTGGTTTTTGTGCATGAAATACACCTATATCCCAGGGAAATATATGTGAGTATTAAACTCAAAGTGTCAGGGGTAAAGGAAATCTATCATTTCCCATGTATTTCTGATCTGTGTGGAAAAGTACAGTAGAAAGCTTACCACTGCAGAAACTGTTAACAGTACCAGGCATTTACAGTTGCAGGGATTAACATATATTTCGCACATATATTTTTGTTAGCGAATGTAAAAGATCGAAATCGCGATGGGAAGCATTAAAAACATAATTATCTCCATCGCCATTCCATCTCCACGCTGTCTCCATGGCGTCTCCATGCCGTTTCCATGGTGTCTCTATGGCATCTCCATATGCCAGGTTTTTCAGTTCTTTTAATTGTTTGTTTTTTTTTTTTTCAGCACAGTAATTTCGTCCTCATCAGCTGCTAAAGTAGTTAGCAGCAGAACAGCAGGTGTATTCAGGAACGCGTAGGGAGTTTTTTTTTTTTTTTTTGGAACGCTGCAGCGAAACTAGAAAGAGAGACTCCCTGTCCTGACGTGGGGGACATGCTGTGGACCCCAACAGGGTATGATCTGTCGTCTCTTTCAGAATCTTTCATCATTGTGTGCTGAGAGAGTGAGAGAGAGGGGGAGAGAGAGGCAGAGAAAGGGGGGAAGAGAGAGAGGGGGGGAGAGAGAGAGGGAAGCAGAGAGAAACAGACAGAGGAAGAGAGAGAGAGAGGCAGAGGGGGGGAGAGAGAGAGAAGAAATAAACATGACTTTGATATTCACTTCAAAAGGTAACTCCAGGCTTCAAACAGTTTCCCCCATGTCCCCCTGTCTTGTGCCTCTATTGAACAACCTTCTTTGACAGAGCAACGTGGGGGGGCTGCGTGGGGTTCGTATTTTCTTTTTTTTTCTGGAAATGACATGCACTCCCTCATCCATGGTGACATGTGCCCACCTGGAGTGGCACTAGGGTAGAGGGGCCTTTTTCCACATTGTCCTCTTAAAATCAGCTGAACACGTCCATTTGCTCTTTGTGGGAGAGAGCACTGAATTTTGAGGGGGGGGGGGGGGGGTCAAAAGAAGGTAAGTGCAGAGGTGGGGGGTGGGGTGAGGGGGCTAGTGGAACAAGAAAGGAGGGGGGTGTGACAGGAAGGATTACAACGGAAGAGAAAAAGCGTGAAACAGACTGTGAACAATAAATGAATGAATGGGGAAAATTCAACTATCCCAACTGCCCTGAAGACCTCAGCCACCACATCAGCTTCAGCAGGGCCCCATCAGCTTCAGTCTACAGCAGGGCCTGGTCAGCTTCAGCCTACAGCAAGGCCTGGTCAGCTTCAGTCTACAGCAAGGCCTGGTCAGCTTCAGTCTACAGCAAGGCCTGGTCAGCTTCAGCCTACAGCAGGGCCTGGTCAGCTTCAGCCTACAGCAAGGCCTGGTCAGCTTCAGTCTACAGCAAGGCCTGGTCAGCTTCAGCCTACAGCAAGGCCTGGTCAGCTTCAGTCTACAGCAAGGCCTGGTCAGCTTCAGTCTACAGCAAGGCCTGGTCAGCTTCAGCCTACAGCAGGGCCTGGTCAGCTTCAGTCTACAGCAGGGCCTGGTCAGCTTCAGCCTACAGCAGGGCCTGGTCAGCTTCAGTCTACAGCAAGACCTGGTCAGCTTCAGCCTACAGCAGGGCCTGGTCAGCTTCAGCCTACAGCAAGCCCTGGTCAGCTTCAGTCTACAGCAAGGCCTGGTCAGCTTCAGCCTGCAGCAGGGCCTGGTCAGCTTCAGTCTACAGCAGGGCCTGGTCAGCTTCAGCTTCAGCCTATAGCAAGGCCTCATCAGTTTCAGCCTATAGCAAGGCCCCGTCAGCTTCAGTTTAGAGCAGGGCCCTATCAGCTTCAGTCTATAGCAGGGCCTGCTCTATCTGCCAGTGTCAGGGCCCTATCAGCTTCAGCCTACAGCAAGCCCTGGTCAGCTTCAGTCTACAGCAAGGCCTGGTCAGCTTCAGCCTACAGCAGGGCCTGGTCAGCTTCAGTCTACAGCAGGGCCTGGTCAGCTTCAGCTTCAGCCTATAGCAAGGCCTCATCAGTTTCAGTTTAGAGCAGGGCCCTATCAGCTTCAGTCTATAGCAGGGCCTGCTCTATCTGCATGCGTCATGTCCCCATCAGCTTCAGGCTCAGAAGGCAGTTGGTTTCAGACAACAGGGAGTAGAACGGGGAGAAAGAGAGGATGGAACCAGTGAGCTGCAGCTGTCCCAGCAGAACAGGGAGCTTTCCTCAGTCAGCTGGAACAAGCTTCTCCCCGACCTTACTGCAGATCCTCCCTAAACCTTAAACAGACACAGCATACAGCCCGGCAATGAAATGCCCCTGTGCTCAGCTAAAGCTGGAGTTCAGCTATTACATTTCACAAAATGAAAGGAGTAAGTAAGGATAGGAGGACAGGAGACGGGAGGTGGGAACAGAGGAGGTAGAGAGAGCATGCCCTGGGATGAGCAGAAACACGTTTTTTTGTGAAACTTGCGCTGGGACACGGTCAAAAGTGTGCGCCCTTGGAAATTCAGTCTCATAAACATGACTCATAGTGCAAGACGATACTGGGCTTTTCCACTAATGATATCATAAAAAGAAAGAAAGAAAGAAAGCGTGGCATGTCCTTTTCTGTACATGAAGAAAAAAAAGAAAAAAAAAAACCAGTGTGAGCACAGTCCATGAAGTGAAGTTGGCGAGTTTGGCGACGCTGTCTGATTCTCTGTACATCTATATATAACGAGAAACACAGCTGTTTAAGTGCACCCTAAGGCCTGGGGGTCGGCTGGATTCAGGCAGGAGATCTGGATGTTCGGGGAGGGGGGGGGGGGGGAATTAATAACACGGTGAGCGGGCTGGTCTATCAGTGTCTGCAGCCCACACACAGCGCTAGCTGCCAAGAAACTTCCGCCACTTTTTTATTTATCGTCATAGCAACCACTTGGCCTTAAAATTGATACATGCCACTGGCAGATGGGCGTGGCAAATGGGCGTTTTTTTTGGGGTTTTTTTTTTTTGGTGGTGGGGTAATTTGTAGTACAACTGAAATGCTGTCATTAGCAGCTAAAAAAAGAAACCATGAACCGCTTAGTTTAGGAGATTATCAGACACTTTGATTGACGAAAAGACGGCACTGTCATTACAGATATGACAATAACGGTTACAAATGCGCTGAATTAACTACAGCTACGACACTCAGAAAAAACAATAGCGACAATTTTTTTTTTTAAACTCACCATAGACAGACAGGAACACACACACCACAAACACGCGCACTGAAGTATCAGTGTGACTGGATTTGTGAGCAAAACACAAGTACCAGGTGTTGTTACTGCAGTCCAATATAGCTCCTTACAACAAACAGAGAGTTTGAATATTTCAAGGCAACTAGCTGTGTAAGATCAGAAGAAGAAAAAAACAAGATCAGAAATAGCTCTGGGTTCATTATTTGATTAAATCGCTTTGAGTAGCTTCATTAAATTATGGGAAATGGCAACCTTTAAAGTCAGGCATCTTGAGATGCAGATTGAAAGAGTTACTCACTATTTCCCTGGATAATATAAATGTTGCCCCCACCCCCAGGGGAAATGTAGTTAATAAACTAAACAATTCGGCGTAGTCCTATGCGCGTGCCTTTGTGAATACTGCCTTTGTCTTTGCTAATCTTACCGACAAAACTGGATTGCTCAGAGATATTTTAAACCGTAATTTTTAAATCACCAAATATTTTCGAGATAGAACATTCAATGCTTTGAAGTCTGTGTCTCTCCCACAGCCCCAGCAGTTTGCAGTCTGTGAGCAGATATGTATCGCAGCAATAACTGAATATGAATGTTACGTCCCAGGCGTTAGCAATAAAAAATAAAACAGTGCTTGAGCAAAAGACGGCAGAGACGCACGCACACAATGAGAATTACAGAGGTGTCAGTGTGGGGGAAAGCCCTGAGGTTATATTCAGCACTTTATTTCACTAACTGAAGAGAAGCATAATAAGGAAGCGTGATTGCAACAGAAATAGACGCATAATGTATGCGCAATTTATTAATGCGCGGGATCTAAATAATTTTTATTTATAAGGCTGTTTACCGCCACCAGTCCGTAATTGACAGACACGCGGCTTCTTTGGAGGCTGAACTGCCGTCGTTAGTTAAATTAATTAAGCGTAAAAATAGGAGGTGACGGGAAGTCCTCCCTGATGACTCCAAAAGCTGGGAACTGACACGGTGGTTCTGAGATACGAGATTACCCAAGTCCCACTTTAGCTTGGAGATAAAACGCTACCGTTCCTGCGTTTGAAAGGTTAGTTTATCAGAGATATTTTTTATTGGGAACGTTTTCCTCGTTTTTGACAGAGCTGTTTTTCAGCAGACGGCTGAAAAGATTTGAATCAAGTACATGCAGCCCCGCGGTCCCGATTGAAAAAGATTTACCCTTTAAAACTGATCAATACTGTCTGAAGCTGTACAGTGTAGGGGACGTTCTATATACGGTAACCAACATTTATGAATGTCATATATAGTGGGGAAAACAATTGTGTTTCCGCTGATGGTCTATGATTGAATTTTAACAATGAACGCGCAGATGTGTTGGCTGGGTGAGGTTACAGGTAGCCTACCGCGTCAGGGCCGACTGTTCTCTGTTGTCAAGGAGATCTGTGACCTTCAGTTAGTCACTGCTCCCATACCAGCTCCTGGCTTCTGGCACTCTCTTCTGCCTCAACAATTTATCATATGCAATGTTACATTATTATTATTATATCCATCCATCCATTATCTACACCCATGTATCCTGTGCAGTGTCGCAGGGGGGTGCTGGAGCCTATCCCAGCGTGCAAAGGTCGCCAATCTATCACAGGGCACACACACCATTCACTCACACACTCATACCTGTGGCCAGTTTAGAGTCTCCAATTAGCCTCCCTATTAATATTATGATGATTATTATTATTATTATTATTATTATTGTTGTTGTTGTTTATTTGTTTCTATTAAACACACCAAAGCAGAGACAGATATTTAAATACCAGTTATGAAAAGTGCCTATTTGGATATTGAGGAAATGCGCAGTAAATTAAAATTGTAAAGTATTCCAAATAAAAAGCAACAGCAAATATTCGCAAACAAAGGTTCCTCCTGCTGGTGTCCTAATTATGCTGCTGATTTCAAATAAACAATGAGCCGTTTAATGAACATCATGGTATTAACAGTATGAATACAATATTATTGATAAAAGATGAATAGCTTGCTCTCGGTTAATTAAAAAAAAAAAAAAAAAACACATTACCACATCAATACAAGAAAATGCTAAAACATTTATTCTGAACAATTACCTAGATTATACAAATAGGTACTGTATAAGTGGATAAGTATTTAGCATGATGTGTGTTCCGTGTGATTTTGAAAGAGATTGTAATGTTACAAGTCACTTTTCCCTATCACTAATCACCTCGTAGGATTAATTTACTGGTATTTCATACGTTGCTTCTTCAGGTCAACAGCACAGATTGTTTGTTGTCGTTAATTTTTTTATGTTTTTTTTTTTTTTGTCTTTGCTTCAAAGAACATTTCCAATATTTTATTCAGTGTAACATTTCCAATATTTAGTTGTAGTAATAAATAATTGAAAGTGAATAACCTACATCTTCGCAGTTAAATGCATCCATGATGGCAAACAGTAAGTGTATCAAACACAACCACGGTCAACCCCCAATGACTCTGGAGCATGTCCTCACACCGCATTGTTAAATTAAAGTCATGTGACTAGGATGGTTTCGGGGGGGGGGGGGGTTCCCATGTGGCCTGAAATGTGGGAATTTTAATAGACATACGGAGACAGAAATACCTGCTGAACACCAGTTAGCACACAGTAAAATGTTCAGCGTTAAACCAACCCTTACACAGTACATGCACTGTCAGTTGGCCTCGTAACGACCTCTTAAGCGCTGAACGAACACCGGACATTTTACTGTGCACTCGCTTACACACAGTCGTGAGCAGATCTCCACTGTTTCACTGTCACTGCATGCCTCTGAAGCGTTGTGTATCTCCTCTACACAAGATCTTTCATCAACAGCACTCAGCAGTCCAGTTCCCTTTCATGTGAAGCGTCACCGTGGCAATTGCATATGTCAGCGCGTATTTTACCGATTTATCAGGTCCGCTTTCGAACGATAACGGACAAACAATCGGGGGAAAAAAAGGCCGGCTCGGCAGCGGGGAGCGGTTTTCCCGGCTGCGGAGAGAACGCCACGCGCGCGCGCCGCGCTTCCTGTTGATAGCGGAATATCAAATCAAAGCGTCAGGGAGCTGACAGTGAGAAAGCGCCTCGGACCCCAGGGGGGAACCCGGAGAGAGAGAGAGAGGGGGAGAGGGGGAGAGGGGGGGAGAGAGAGAGAGAGAGAGAGAGAGAGAGAGAGAGAGAGAGAGAGAGGGGGAGAGAGGGGGAGAGAGAGACAGAGAGAGGGTGAGGGAGAGAGAGAGAGAGAGGGAGAGAGGGCGAGGGAGAGAGAGAGAGAGAGGGAGAGAGAGGGAGAGAGTGAGAGAGAGAGAGGGAGAGAGTGAGAGAGTGAGAGAGAGAGAGGGAGAGAGGGAGAGAGAGAGAGGGAGAGAGAGAGGGAGAGAGAGAGAGGGAGAGAGAGAGAGAGTGGAGCGTGCGGGACCGAGCGCTTTCCACCAGCAGCAGAGCAGAGCGGAGCGACTGACGCAACGCCACGGCGAGGATGAATAATGAATTTCTCTCCCGTTTGATGTCCTGTTGAGAGAGCGAGAGAGCGAGCGAGCGTCCCCCAGGGGCCCCCCCTCGGAACGTTAGGGTTTCCGCGGGTCGCTCGCTGGCGCAGAGGTGTTCCCGTGCCCATCGCTGCCGTAAATTCGAAAAGGCGATCCACCACGCGATCGTTTTTTTTTCTTTTTTTTTTGTGGCCGAGATAGCCGGGCATAGATGCTGTGATCGAGTGACTCTCGCCGTATCCGAAAAACCTCAGGGAATCTGGCGGGTCTAATGCAGGGCCTTCTGACGAGCTAACGGAAAATACGCTAGGAAAGCTAGCGCGTAGCGGCCCAGTTACACAACTGCAACGCCGTTCAGTTTGTCTTCAATGTTTATTACATTTTTTTTTTTTTTTTTAACCTTTCTGTTTTGTGCTCCTTCCTCATTCATAGTTAGAAATATAGAATTTAAGCCACAGACTGTGCCTGCTGTAGCAACAACGCCAAAAGAATTAACTGCGATGTACTTTTTTATTTTAAACAGGCGTTCTTTCCAACTACCAGCTCAGGAGTAACAGGTCAAAAGTGCAGTCTTTTAAAACGGGGCATTGCACTTATCCTGGTCAGCATTTGTATTGTTGTCTGCACATAGTAAAAATACCACTTTTTTCATATTGGGTCTGTTCTTCCTTTAATAATTGCTTCCAGTTGGTGCCCCACCTACACCGGATCATTGACTCAGAAGAAGTAGCTGACTGTTGCCCTGCTAGCAAAGCACATCCCTGAAATACGGGTAGACCTCAAATTCTCAATGACCTGGACTGAGTCATAGTACAGCAAGGCGGCTATGAGCCTGGCCAGCGAAGCAACTAACACCAGACGCTGAAATTTCAAGGAGCTGCAGAATTTCATCAGAATTGAGGTCTTCGCAGGTTCAAGTGCATTGTGGGTCCACGGGCCGACATCCATTTGTTTAGCACAAATCATAGGGAAGGTTCATTTTCACAAGAAGTCTTTTTTTTTTTTTTTTTTTTTGTTCTGGTGACACATTGATCATTCCTCAATCATTCAGCACTAATGATCTAAGCCATGAGTGTTTGATTACCGAACAGCATTCCGCCACGAAATGAAGCAATCACACAATGTCACCTTGTTTGAGGCATGAATGCAAAATGGCTGCTCTGCACCGGGGGGGAAGGGGGTGGGCTGGGCTGGGGGGGGGGTGGGGGGAGGAGGGGATTGCGTGTTCTCCCACCAGACAGAAGAATGGAAGCGTATCGATTGATCGAGGGGCGGTGCAGAAGCTCCAGGCTGGCCGCGCAGTCACTCCCGAGCCGGCTCGGCCGATGTTATCTCTGGGACTTCATGCATTTTAAGTGGCCCTCGGAGTACTTACGGAAATCAGGACTGCCACGGCATCAGCGGGGAAGGACACAAGTGGGCGGGGGGGGGGGGGGGGGGGGCATGCGGGATCTGAATGGATAGGACAAAGCACATGACTGAACGCATGACCTACAGAATGACTAGCTTGCCAGGTGAGGGCTTTGAAATGGGTGTGGATGTGGTGAATGGTGAGGTGTGATTGGCCTGATGTATTCACCTTTGTCGAATTACAGCTGGATGGACATAAGAGTAAACTGAGCTGTGATTGGTCTGAGTGAGTACATATGGATGTATGTAAGAGTAAACTGAGCTGTGATTGGTTTGAGTGAGTAGAGATGGATGAAGGTAAGAGTAAACTGAGCTGTAATTGGTCTATGAGTGAGTACATATGGGTGTATGTAAGAGTAAACTGAGATGTGATTGGTGAGTGGGTAGGTAGATATGGGTGGATGTAAAAACTACAGTAACTATGGATCCACATAAACCATTTACTGCTCTGCAACTTACTATGAATACATACGTACGATACATATGACATATACATAACAGAAAAATAATATTCTAGCTGGTTGTGCTGAGGTATTGGGGGGGGGGGTTAAATCCAATCCGAAATTTCTCACAAGTCTTTTACATCTGCAGACCAATAATTAACATGAAGCTAAATTTCTGATTAGTCTGATTAGTTTTGCCTTGTTGGGAAGCTCTTACAATACTTTAGATAGACTTCACGCGGCTGTGCCCATCACCTGTCCCCCTGTTATCCTGTAATTTTATACAGCATCTACTCTTTCCCACTGCATTCACAGATCCCGCCCTCCTGCGCAGACCTCCCACCCCCCCAGGGGGGGAACGTTTAAATCCAATTTACTCTGGACACCTGAGAATCAGTCTACCCACTGTCCCACAGAGCACGAGACACAGTGGGTGAATGATGGGGGGGCGATCAGGCAGGCGTTTTGCAGAGAATGATGGGGAAGATCAGACGGGCGTTTTTGTGGAGATTACGGCAGAGCAAGGGGAGACACGCCCTCGAGCCTAAGCACTGCATGAGGAGAGGAGAGAGATAATCAAGAGGAGCATTCAGTCCACCCCCCCCCCCCCACCCCCGGGCAAAGGAGCTGCGCTTTTCCTAATGGAGCCCTCCGTGTCCAGAGTCTTTCAGTTAAAATGCTGGAGAGCAGAGCAGAGCAGAGTTTAAAGGTGGAGACAGAGAGGAGTTAGATGCTGGAGACAGAGCGGAGTTAGATGCTGGGGACAGTGCAGAGTTTAAAGGTGGAGACAGTGCAGAGTTTAAAGGTGGAGACAGAGCAGAGTTAGATGCTGGAGACAGAGCAGGGTTAGATGTTGGAGACAGAGCAGAGTTAGATGCTGGGGACAGAGCAGAGTTAGATGCTGGGGACAGAGCAGAGTTAGATGCTGGAGACAGAGAAGAGTTAGATGCTGGAGACAGAGCAGAGTTTAAAGGTGGAGACAGAGCAGAGTTAGATGCTGGGGACAGAGAGGAGTTAGATGCTGGAGACAGAGAGGAGTTAGGTGCTGGAGAAAGAGCAGAGTTAGGTGCTGGAGAAAGAGCAGAGTTAGATGCTGGAGACACAGTGGAGTTAGATAAGGTAAAGACAGAATGGGGTTAAATGCTGGAAACACCGCAGAGTTTAAAGGTAAAGACAGAGTGGAGTTAAATGCTGGAGACAGAATGGAGTTAAATGTTGGAGACAGAGCAGACCTAAACACTAGAGACAGAGCAGAGTTAAACGTAGAAGAGCAGATTGATCTGTACAGGCTTCCCCTCTGTGTGGCCTTTTCTCTTCGCCGCGGTCCACAAAACTATTAAACAGTGAGCTGGATTCAATCAGCTGCTGCCTTTAAATGGCCTAGCAAATGCTAGCATTACATTGTTCCACTAAATCTTGATTTGAAATTAGTCTTATGCCCTGTAAAATGTGCATTCAATTACAACAGAGTAGATAGGAGTGCAATAGGGGCCATATGTACTCAGTATGAGTTGATTTAACACTGAACATTTTGTTGTGTTCCACCGCATCATAAACACAAAGCTGCAAAACAATGCATGAACACCGCATTAATATTATAAGATTGAATATGATTCATATTGTTACCACCTTGCATCAAATAGTTTCCATATGATGAAGCATATGATATGTAATTTGTTTCATAATGCTCAGCATTATGTGCTTCCTAACCCCTTATAATATGGGTAGAATATTTATGCACATTTATGGGAAGGGTCATGCCATTTTTATAGGTAATAATGGCGTTACGAAGACCCCTTTCAAATAAAGCGCAGACTATTTTTCCCCAGTGCAGATATAACTCACCCCTAATTTTTGACTCCTCGCAGAACTCTCCAGAATAACAGATGCGTTCTCCGTTCCCTGAGCCCCCCCTCGCAGATGTTCGGCTCGCGGACGGGTGACCTCCTCTCCACCTTCCTCCAATCAGAGCTCAACGTAAAAGCAATAAACACGAGCCTGCAGGAAGGCACCGAGGACCGAGAGAACTTTACTCGTCACATGACCGGGAAAAAAAAAAAAAAAAAAAAACCAACCCTTGAGAATAACGAGGGC